>NW_027115049.1:16530-28260 GCF_000696795.3 Halyomorpha halys
CTCTCCAGTGCTGTAATTCCTTGAAAAATTGTGATGTTAGTAAAGCTATCGACATTCGACAGTATTATTAAACAACCCCTAATCCTAGTAGCTGAATCATAAGCAGCATTGGGCGCCAATTTTTAAATTTATTAATATTAAAATAAAATGCACTAATAATTTTTTGTAATAGGTCCAAAATCCTTTTTATTGTTATGGAAAATTTTGAATTAAGGTAATTAATTCACACACAAATAGTTATAACAGTTCCTCAGGGACCCATAAAATGACAGAAATATTGATTTATGTAAACAATCAGTGTGCCTTTTATTTGTATCTTTGATTTCGATATTTGGTCTTGTTCCTTTAAATATGCTTAATTTTTCAAAATAAATATAAATTAAAAATGAGGTTGCTAAGTTGACGTGTCGGACTCTCGGGCTCTATGTAATAATCACTTATGAAATAATATGTTTTTAAATCTACATTATATATATCAAGCCTTCTTTATCTTCCCATGAATCATAGTCATTAATCACCTAATGTAGTTACTATATACTGGATGAGAGTTGCTTAGTAAAGGTTTTAACTAAACAAACGTTCTTTTATCCGGACAGATCATTCCTCCTGAAGGTAATTACGCCGACACAAGAACTACACGACGCCTCTCATTATCTCGAAACTTCCTCAAAATGTTACCGGATTTGGGCAGTTAAATCTGGAAATGAATGACCCCTTCGCTTGTAGCCAGCTCATGGGAAGGTCCAGGAGGTCAAGTGGTCTAGATAGAGCGGATTTTGCTTCTCGGTGTTCGGGTCGTTCGTGTCCTAGCGGCTTCTATTGAGCATGCTATATGTGCTACATCCTATATGTCAATATGCTAAAAGTTACATAAAGCGAAGCTTTTACGGTTTTAAGGTTTTACGATAATATATTTATCGCTTTTATTATTATATTTTTTAAAATCTGCTCTCATCAAGCAACTTTCTGATTTGAGATAGGCTAAAATGAATTAAAAGGGATAATAAAAAAAACTATCTTTTCCCTTAAAATTAATTCGCTTCACCACTTAAATCTCTTGAACATTTTAAGAACTTAAAAGGAAAATGAATGTGAAAATTTTCCTACAGTTCATTTACACTTTCTCTTGTATTTCTTTAACGTGTGAAAGGATTTTCGCTTTTTTTTAAAAACATTTTTCCTAATGTTAAGAAGTAGACTAAGAGAGGAAAAAAGATTAAACATTTTCCAACTTAACATTCGCTGTTCCGGTCATATCATTTATATGTGTGGTTGGATTTTTCTTTCATCAGAGAACTACTGATTTCAGTCATGTCATAAGCGTTACACAGGTTTATATTTTGTTTTTATAGATTTTTGAAATATTATTCTTGTTTCAATTTTTAATGCAATTATTTGGTATGAAAATACCTATAGAGTTCGACAAATTTTTGAGCTTGTTTTCCTTTTAACATACCTCTGATCATTAAGAAAACATTCAAACCGTGGAAGTCTATCAAAAGTGCATCGACTGTTCTTAAATGCAAAATTTTAAGTGGTTTTCCACGGGAGCCTTCGCAGTTAAGTGTTTATAAGAAAACAAACCTAATAATCGGGCACCCATCGGCAACGGACGAACTGTCGCAGATTTAGCTGTCCGTTGGGAAGAGGTTAAACTGTAAATTTTATAATTCGAAAGAGAAAGTTGGCCCTGGAATATCTCCACATCAATCAACTTTTTATCTGGGCAGAAAGTTGATGTTATTTGTAGACAAATGTTGGTTCTGAGAGCAATCTCCCTGTTCAAATGGAGTTCGGCTTGTAAGCCAAGAGAGAGAATGTTTCAAAAAATATTTGAACGGACCATCCCCTTTTGGAAGCCGTGATAAGATAAACCTAATCCATTATGTCCGTGGCTGCTGGCAAGGAAAAGACATCAGTCCGCTCTTGTAAAATTCATTTCCAAATTAAAATAAACCGTGTCGAATTATTTTTTAAAAATTATCTAAAAATCACTAAGTATCATTAAAAAAGAACCTCATGAACCATATCAAGACCACCTTTTTATATATAAAATTTTATATTAATAACAACAAGACTGAAAAGACAGGACACTGCACATCGATCTCGACTATTACAGCACTTACTGGACAAACAGTCTAAAATTGCAATTCATTACAAAAGACTGATCTACATGACTGTAATAAGGCCAATCTGGACATAAGGAGTTGAGGTTTGGGGCTCCACTAAACCTTCGAATTCCTCTCATATCCAATCATTGCAATCCAAAATCCTCAATGCTCCTTACTTTGTCACAAATAAAATCATACATAAAGCTCTTAATGTTCCATGTGTAACCGATCCAGCCCGAACCAGATATCACTCCTTCCATTACAAACTCCCTAACAACTCAAACCCACTAGTTTCTAATATTGCTTCCTCTTCCATTCCTGACAATCCTCCGAGGCGCCTGAAAAGAAGATGGTTACGAGACCCCTTAATATAAAACTCCATTAGAGTGCTACCACTAGGTAGTTTCTCTGCACGCCTGTAACACTCCAATTTAACTGAGATCAAATTTACTAAATGTATTATAATTTACAGTTGTAAATAGCAATATATATATATATATATATATATATATAAATAACATAAACTCATCACAATTTTATTCTATGTCTACACATAGTTTACATTTTTATAACGTTCACATAAAATATACTTTCCGCTTATTCCAGCTTTTTTTTTTACGGTCATTCTCCAGGAATTTTTATATCTACAATATTTATTCATATATTATTTTTAAAATTATATATATTGAGAAGCTTATTAATCGTATTTGGGCACAATTTGTAATTTCTTGAACTCAAAATCAAATTCCTAATTACTTTATTTTCAGTCTCGACAAAAATTAATATCAGTCAGTGCTCATAGAAATGTATGGATGTTCGTCTATAAATACAATTATAAAATAAATCTGTCGCTACTCTTCTTCAAACGATGTTGGATTAGGTATTTAGTTTTGTTGGTAGTTTAAAATATACAGATCACCAAATGAAAAATTAATTTAATTTTAATGTTTTGAAACAGTCACCATTTTTTATCCTTCCTAACTATGGTTGGTAAACTCATAAATTTTGACTAGTAATTATACATAGTTTTTGTTTAAGTTCAAAAATTGGGATATAATGAGTAATTTTTTTCTCCTCTTGGGCACTTGTACTAATTGATTTATTCTGTTTCATCAAAATCGTTAGAGCTGTTTATGAGAAAATAAAAAAAAATGTGAAATCGATTATATAAAGTGCTACATCCAACCAGTCGATTTTAATACAAAAGTTGCAGTATCATTCCAAACCCACACTTGCCCTATGTAATTTCAGTTTTGTACGACTTTACGTAGTCTGTTTACACCCAAAACCTATATTAAATACTAAAAATAATACACTTTATTATATTTTTAAAAACTCTGTCTGTGCCGCATCAAATGGAAGGAGTCATGGATATGGATGCCGCAACCTCTGATCTACTTGTTATAGCTTCACAATGATATACCGAACTGACGAGTGCAGCAGTGCACTGCAAATCTCGTGATCTCCAAGATGCGAATAAGGAAGATCCGTACCTGCACAGCGAGTCTGGGGGCCCGTCTCGGGCAGGTACACTCGAGATAAGGAAGGTGCCCTAAGTGCCTTCGTAAGATAAGAGAGGAGTTAAATAAAAAAAAGAAAAAAAAACCATTCCTCTGTGAGTCAGTGCGGTACTGCTTGGTACGTGCTTCCAGTCACGGACATACCTTCCCCTTACGTCATCCATCCAGATGTACATCTGCTTAGGATGTTGAGGTTACCACACCATGAGAGGTTTTCCAGCCTCCAGGTGGTATGAGCCGATCTGATGAGAGAGAAACATCCATTTTAGATTTAAATATCCTATATTATTTATATATTTAACCATACATACAATTTCTGACAGTCTGCAAAACTGATCTCAAAATTCTGCGAAAACATTTGCATTAAACTTTTAAAATTAGAGTTTGTAGTACACGAACATAGATTAAAATATTTTTACCCAGGAAGGATCTCTTATTTGTAGGGGAAAGGATTTCACAAGTGGCTCCTTAATTTTGATAAATTTCTTTTGGCAACTTTTACCAAACATTACCTGAGACCGGATTTTCGAGATACAATTGAATTTTGAAAATGTAAGAAATTTTCAAAAGGAATCATAACGAGGACATTCTTGATATTGTGCTATTTTTATATTTCGCGAAAATGCACGTTTTGGTCGTGCTGTATTTCTACATATTAAGGTTTTTTCAAGACGAGAGTGGATTTTTTTAATTTAACTATTAAATCACTATTTAATTTACAAATTACTGTCTGATTCATAAAAAAATAAAATAAATTATAGTTAAGTAATATGATATTGACAATTATTATGCAGTTATATGATCCATTAAATATTTGGTTAGCAGTAGAAACTGGAGCAATTTTCTGATATAGATATAGGAGGAAATTCATTTGAACAGGTTAGTAGGTTTAAGGTTTTAGGTTCTACGGTATTGAGTTAATGTAGAAATAAAAGATGGCAAATACTTTTATTATTAAATTTCGAAATGGATTAGCTTCAAAAAGGGTATGAAATTGAGAGATGGCGTGAAACTCTCAACTCCATGGTGGTCTTACTTATCTGACTTTTCAAACAGACAATTATAGCGAGTAGGTTGGTCGATGTACATGTCACAATCTCACAAGAGATCATAACACAAAAAAAGGCCATCTTTCCCCGCCCCACTAAGCCCACCGGTTCCTATATCACTTTTGGAATATTAGCTAAAAACAGGAAGAGGAAACTTTAAGATAGTTAAATCGAGTAATATTCAATAAGCGCCTGAAATTAAAAAACGACGTGAAAAAGATAAAATTAAGTTAAAAGTTAGAATTTAAAAAAAAACTATCCTATCCACTGTTCTTTACGGATGCGAAACGTGGCCTCTTACACTAAGGTAAGAACAGCACCAGTAAGGTATAACGTAAAATATTCGGACCGAAAAAGGACGAGTTAACCATAGAATTTAGAAGGCTACACAACACCGAATTGAGGGATCCTTATCCGGTAAATATAATTCAGGTTTTAGCATTACGACAATTAAGATGGACGTGTAAGGTTGTGGGACTTACAAGTGGATCCCTAAAATGTTATTAAAACTGAACCAATGGGTAAATGTCAGAGGGTAAACCGTAACGTAGATGGGAGGATTGCGTTAAGAGTCATTTAGTACATTTGGATTTGGAGGGGCATCACTGAACAGATGTTTGTAAAGAACGATTGGTTGCATCGGTATCGAACCTTCGGGTTCACAATCTTTATTATTATTATTATATAATTCATAGCGGAACTCAATCACTCATATATCGTTCTTTAATTCCACAAGCATCAACAAACAGGTTTGGATTACCTCTTCTTTCCATAATAGTAGAAACTAATGGGGAAGGCACACTTTGATCTCAACAGCAGTTTTAAGATAGTAATTTATACTATTTAACACCTTTTAGGAGGGATTTATCCTTGAAACGGAAATAACAGATAAAAAGAAAGTACAAACTAAGAGATGAAAAAAAAAGGGGATCAGAATAAAATCAAGAATAAAGGAAGATACTGAGCAAGATAGATGAAAGAGAAATGAAGCTATTCTGTCTTGTTCATTATCTTCCTATATTCTTGATTTTATTCTTATCCCCCTATTTCCATCTCTTAGTTTGGACTTTATTTTGGAAAGTACTATGAATCTTAGTACTTAAGAATACTTAAGATGGAAAAGCATTTCTGGCAGTTCATAAACGGTTACTAAGCATCTACTTAGATAAAACAACTACTCAACTACTTAGATAAAACAAGGAATAACGAAATTTTAGTTCATATTATAAATTAACTAAAAAATTATATAAAAACGGTAGATTCTATTTTTTTATTACTTAAATTAGTAAAACAATTATTTACTGAAGAATGAGTATGAAATGTGTAAAAACAGCCAACAATAAAATTCTGCCATGAGCAATATTTTTTTTAAACCTCTACCTCTAGGTCATATCTGAAATATGGGGTCCTATAAGTAACCGACCAATTCTAATCCGAGTGGAAAGGTCAAGTTTCTATTTCGTGGGACCGCCGCGTGTGAACTGCGAACTGCCCAGGAGATTTATTTTATTAGGCCGTTGTAGCATTAACATCAAATACAATGTCATCTGTTGACCACCAAATTCCTCCACTCCCTTACTCTTGTTATACATTGCATCCCCCCTCAGAGTTCAATAAATAACCAGTGGCAATGCGAAAGGTTGTTTTATGAGTGTAGTTGGCTGTGAAGATCATAAGTAGAGACCGGATTTCCATGTTATAGCACTTATCATGGATATTATATCATGTTATGTTAAATATATACTTGGAGAGATTACATTTCAACTGTTAAATAGGTTTAAGTATTTACATCTTAGGGCGACCAGAAAAAAAATTGAAGAAGAAACAAATCTGAGATTAATGACGGGGAATGCTTATTATTTTTCAATCTCAAAATTGCTCAGCTCGCGCCTTTAGTCAAAAAACTTAAAAGCTAGAATTAACAAAACTATTATCCTTCACACTGTTCGTTATGAATGCAAGTTTATTCAGAAATACGGTGAAATTATATTTTATTCTGACTAGTCAATGTAAATAATACTTTAAGTAGTAATATTTAATCTACCTTGAAATTGAGTGAGATGGACTACCTACCATTAATGCAAGTTCGAACATAAATTGAATATGATCTGATAATTATAATAGTTATTCTGTTATAATGGAAAATTGATAAATAGAGTTGCGGTGAAGAAAAACAAAAAATATTTGTTTACTATTCATTATGTTTCGACCCAATATGTACGTCTTCAGTGGTGTCTTTTTATCCTATAAAAAAAGTCAGTTATTGCACCCCAATTTTTGATTACTTTAAATGAAAACTATACATAATTACTAGTCAAAATTGATAAATAAAGTATAATTATGGGAATAAAAAATGGCGACTGCTTCAAATGTTAAAAAAAATTAACTTTTCATTCGGACCCCCATATCGTTAAAACTATTTACAACACTAGGGAACCTGAGAGAACATCATTTCGAAACTGCAGAGCACTTTAAACTAGCTTTAATCTGTGTGCTAATAGACATCTGTACGTCACATGATTCCTCAGATAGAGATATCCCTGTATAAATTCACTAACTACGGATTTTTCAGTATTTTTTTTTTCTTGAGAACCTTTTATTTTTAAAGCAATTGTCCAAATTTCTGAACAGATGGAAATCTATGGGAGATAGGTCTGGCGAATCTGGTTGGAGTGGAAGCTCGTTTAGTTTGTTCACTGTCCCATGAAACATGGGTCTGGCTCGTATAAGAGTATAGGACCCTTCTGATTAAACAATGCAGGTCGTTTTTCGATGCATTAAGTCAAGATCACTTCAGGACGGTGTGGATGTGATGACTTCTGGCTAAAAAGGAGTTATGAATAATTCCAGGCATTGACCACCACAAAGAAACAAATAATGTTTTGGATGCGAATTTGGTTTGGCATGTGTCTTAATCTTCCATGGATATTTGACCACTGAGCTAACCAACGGTGTTGTTTTATATAATCCACTTTTCATCATACATAATTCCATCCTTTCGAGAAAAGGCTCATTTTTTTTTAGCTGTGAATCATAACGCTTCAGCAGCTGCCACTCATATTTTATTTTTCATGGGATACCTTTTTTACTTTACGAAATTCATTTTCGATTTTAGGACAGAAAAAAAACATGAAGATCGGATAAATGTATCAAATCAAACATTAAAAAGTTCCATTTGTAGATTTGTTTTATTAATCAGTTTAATGGACGATAAAATAATTATTCCAATTGGATTGTAAAATAACCTAAAGTTTATATAACTCTGTTTATAGCCGGCAGTTATTCGCCCAACAGAATCCATCCGTGATTAAGACTTCAAGGACGTTTCCTCCCTAAAGTTTAACTTGGACTTTATAGCGTCAAACTTCAAACATATAAAAGGAGCTATTATTATTGGGAAGGCTTTGATACTCGAAGCTCATAAATTAAAAGAGCAATATAAATGGAAAAAAGAGAGACAGCTAAACTACTTCCGCCGGCAGGCTAACATCTAGCCAGGTCCACGTGGCAGTTCCGGCCAACACGTGATTGTACTGAGGGGTGGTAAAAAAAGACATTTAACAATCATAATAATACTGAAAAATACAAAGTTTCACTATCATAAAGAATATCAGGGAGTATTAAAGAAACGAAGCCCATAAAACCCAAATAGAAACTGCAAATTATTTTTGAAAAATAGCGGAATATCACTGATTTACCTTGTTTAATATTAAAAGGAACATAGACCGAGTGCGGTAAAGTAAATGAAATAAAAAATTTGTACAATGAAACGTAAAAATGAAATAAGAATAATAAAAGGTTATAGACGATTAATTAAAACGAAAATACTAAAAGATAAAAAGAAGAAATATAAAATACAGTCCAAACTAAGAGATGGGAAAAGGGGGATAAGAATAAAATCAAGAATAAAGGAAGATAATGAACGAGGCAGATAAAAGAGAAATGATAAAATTCTGTCTTTTTCATTATCTTCCTTTATTCTTGATTTTATTCTTATCCACCTTTTTCATCTCCTAGTTAGTACTTTCTTTTTTTTATGTGTTATTATTTCCGCTTTCATTAATTGTCTATAACCTTTTATTATTCTTATTTCATTTTTACTTTTCATTGTACATCTTTATTTTAATTTTTTATTTACTCTGTTCATTTATCTTTATATCATTCAAGTTTTTGTATCTTTTTTAGTCCTGATGAAGCTCTGCAACGTGAGACGAAACGTTAGCTCAATATAAATAGTCATAATAATCACTATTTGAGTTTTTTTTTAACGTGCCAGACAAGATGGTCCTTCCTTTTATTTAAAAAAATATTTTCTATCACGGTAACGAATTTCTGGCTGTAATTAATACAAATTACCCAGGTATTTTTGCTCCTGTAACTCCTGAACGAAGTACCCTAACAAAAAGGTTATGGTATAAAAAATTAAACAGCATTGATTATACCTCAAATAAATACTGTAACTTAATGATTCAGTCCAGTAGTATGTCGTAAAACGTAAATCGTCGAAAACCAAAAAAGATTTTTTTTTTTTAATTTGCCAAAAACTTTGATATAGTAGTATATATACTGTATTAGGATATAGTACTACGAATATGAATCTATACTATCACATATATATGAATCTTAACTTAGAACGGAAAACATTTCTGGCGGTTCAAAAACGGTTACAAAGCACCTAACTACTTAGATAAAGCAAGGAATAAAAAAATTATAGTGTATTCTATAAACGAACTAAAAAATTATATAAAAACAATAGATCCTATTTTTTTATTACTTAAATTATTAAAACAATTATTTATTGAAGAAAGAGTATGAAATATGTAAAAACAGCCAACAATAAAATTCTGCATGACCAATCTTTTTTATTAAACATCTACCTCTAAGTCATTTCTGAAATATGGGATCCTATAAGTAACTGACCAGTTCTAATCCGAGTGGGAGGGTCAAGTTTTTATTTCGTGGGACCGCCGCGTGTGAACTGCGAACTGCACAGGGTGGTTTACTGTATTAGGCCGTTGTAGCAGTAATATCAAATGTAACGTCAAATATCCACCAAATTCCCCCACTCCCCTACTCTGTTGATACCTTGCATCCTCTGCGATTCATTCTTGGACTTTCTTCCATTGAGAAAGGTGGTGCCCTATTTCATTTATTATTTTCTATACCTTAATTTTAGTGTGTATCGTATTTTAAATTTTTCTATCAACTCTTTTTTTTAAAAATTATTTTCGCTTTTATTAATTTTCTAATAAATTGTATTTTTTTTTAAATCTATACTTTACACTGTACATCTTATTTTTATTTCCTTTAATTTACTTCGTTCATTTTTGTATAATTTCCAAATACCCTAAATCATATTTAGCTATACCTTAGTTTACTTTAATTTCATATTATCTATTCTCTGACTTTGCTAGAATATTTTAGTTGTTGGTATCTTTTTTAAAGGTTTGTGCTTTAAGTGACCAAGCTGTTTAACAAAAGTGAGAGGATGAAAAAAAAAAGTTTTAATTTTCCAAAAGTCGGGCCGAATCAAGAACTGCACTTTTAACGTTCAGCGATTCAAATATTCAGCAAGAACCACAGAACTTCAGTGAGACAGTGGAAGTGCAGATGTCATCCATGTCCTAGATCGGTGATGCATCGTCCTCACAATATCCGCTGACGGCACCCAGAGGAGAGCAACGCCTACTGAATCAGTGGGAACTGGATCTGCCGGGACCAACTGGCTAGGATCTAGCCGGCTGCCCACATATCCTCGAAGGCGGTTAGCAACTGGGTGTCTTCTGGGCTCGTGGTAGCGATCGACTGGGGCATAAGATATTCTTGGGGTAAAGGTGGGGCCAATATGAATCATCACAACTAAAGGCTAAAACAACTTCGTAATTCTCGATTGACAAACAATTTGGGACGAAGTTATTCTTCTATAATTTTTATTTATAGATTAGTATCATAATCTGTCACAACCTTGTGCGAAAAGTAATAGTGCTAAATGGTCACATTCATACCAGAATAAATATAAATCATATATAAATAAATAAAATTAATAAAATATCCATGGGTATATAAACAGAAAGAGAAATAAAATGAGCATAATCAAGCTATGTATATGAAGACATGATTGATTTAATTTGTTGTATTAATTTAAAATTTTGAATTAATACAATACTTATAATATTTACACTACTATGCATCCAATAGCCAGTGGAGGTTGAGCAAGTGTGCTAAAGTCGCAAACTCTACTTGAGCAGAGCACCTGTGTATATATAATTAATAGTTATTAAATGATTTTTTTTTTTTTTTTTTAAAGGCATCAACCACTTGGGGATCATTATTTCCTTTATATTCGAAATTTGTATTAATCCTTATTGCCTCAATGTCCAAGCTATTGAAAAATGTGAACTTGTGGTAAAATTAGTTCAAATTTTATGCTAACGTTACGAGTGATTCAGAAATTTAAAAAGTCTAAATTAAAATGGATTTAGTGAATGACACAAATTCTTCCTTATTAAAATACAATTGTTTATTTCATATCATCAGCAACGTTTCGGGAGATTTCCCCCATCTTCAGGCTGCTAAAAAACAAATTCAACAAAATCCATAAACATGCGCTTACAACAACTTTAATATATCATATACACTCAAAGAACTATTTATAAACTATTTACTTGATAACAAAAAAACTATATATGACATATAATTTTCTCCTATTTGTCATTCTTGCTAATATATTATAATATTAATGTCATTTAATGAGTAAAACTTGCTAATTGTTATACATTTTATTTGCTAATCCTGGAATATAGTTTAATTTAAAGTAATGACAATCATTTAACCTAACAATTTAATTGTCCATTCTATTCTGTAAGCTATCATTATTTGTTTTATTATTTTGTATATTTTTATTTTTATAAAAATCCGTGATTATGCTTTGATTAGGTTTTTTTATTTTACTCACAATAAACATTGACAAAGCAATCAATTATAAAACTGATACAAAAACTTTAGGGACACATTATATGGATATTATAAATAAATTAGCGTTTTAATTTT
>NW_027115049.1:28535-39022 GCF_000696795.3 Halyomorpha halys
TAATATATTAGCAAGAATGACAAATAGGAGAAAATTATACGTCATATATAGGTTTTTTGTAATCAAGTAAATAGTTCTTTGAGTGTATATGATATATTAGTGTTGTTGTAAGCGCATGTTTATGGTTTTTGTTGAATTTGTTTTTTAGCAGCCTGAAGATGGGGGAAATCTCCCGAAACGTTGCTGATGATATGAAATAAACTATTGTATTTTAATAAGGAAGAATTTGTGTCATTCACTAAATCCATTTTAATTCTAAGACTCTTCCAGTAAAAGGATTATTAAATTTAAAAAGTCTATTTGCAGTCTGTTCGTTATCCAGCAAAACTGAATGGAGGTCTGCTGGTTTTAAAAAAAGGATTAAAATATTTTGATTATTTGAAATTATTTCTTATATAATTATAGCGAAGGAATGAATTAAAATAAGGGTGGATGTACAGATTGTGGCACGCCTCAATGTGGGGGACCGTTGGTTGCGGCAAGCGTCATAAATACGTTGAGCACCCCTGACAAAGATAAGATGTTACAGGAGCTATTGTTTACTAAATTGTTGTTTTTGTTTTCCAACTCTTTTTCTCATTAGATAGAATTATATCAAACTCTTGTTGCACTTTCAATATAATTTTACTAAACATTTGTTCTTAATTTTATAAATACTACTTAGGTAAATCTAAGTGCAATTTATTCTTACTACGGTGTACCAACATATCATAATTAATCATTAAACCGTGCATAAGAAATAAAAGGAACTGTTAATCAAAATAGTTTAAATTTTAACTGCTAACAAACATTAACAGCATGATTAATCTCTCCAAGTTCAGAATTCATTATATCTTTGAATTAAGCAATTTAAATCATTATTTTCTTTATTTGTAAGTATTCTGTAATTAAGTCTGAAGGTATCTCATTACATGCATTTGTTCTTCCAAGAACCCGGATTTGAATCAGGCTGACAGATAATTAATTATTCTGTCACTGTAGCCCATGAATAAACCCTCTCTTCATCTCAAAAAATGTTGTAGTCGAGTGTGATTCTGCCCAAATAACATCCTTGCACAACCGTTGGTCTAGCAACAGTACTTTATTACAAAGTACTGCACCCCTGACCCTCTATGGGTTGAAGCAGTACAGATTTATTTTATTTTATTATCCTGTATTTTGATCGTTGTTTCTTGTGTGCTTAGTCAAAAACATTTTAAATATTTCTCATATTCTTGATCAAACCTAGATACTGTTTTTCTAATGGTATACATTAGTGAAATCCGGCTTGAATTAAACACAATGTCAATTAAGCCAGAAGATATCTCATTACATACAGGCCACCGTTCTATCAAAGAACACATTCCTAGATTTTGTTACATAGTTGCATGATCCTAACAACTTCTACACTCCCGGGGTAAAGCTCCTCCTCCTAACCGTGCCCTCCTTACTCCCACACCATCCTATTATTGGATTTGTTATTTTCTGCTCGCATTCCTTCCTCCCTGAATATGCCAGAGCTCTCAAAAGTCAGCCAAATTCTTGCGATGTCTATATCTAGACTAAAATGTATCCAGTGCAACAGTTTTCTCGCTACCCAATGCTGATCTGTATTAGAATTAATTCAGCACAACCTGTATTTCCCAGACAGTAAATTCGTTTTCGGGATCGATTATAATTCAATGGCGAATCGATCTCCGAAATGACAAAAGACATTTTTGACAGATATTCATAGAGGACCTCATGTCCTTGCCCTGCCGACAGGCCGAAGGACTCAAGTATGAATTTATTCATACAACCAGCCGCTCACCGCTCGGGCTCTATTCCAACGCATATTTACAGCCTTACCCAATCCTTGTAGAATACTGCTATTTAGGGCTACCTGTTCAGGCTGTATAAATTTAATTTGAATAGTAACATTGGTTTTTATTTAATGATTAGTAGGATTGTAAACAGAAACCGGATCCATTTCAATGATATAGATATAATAATGATGATGAAGCCTTACGCACCCGAAGGCTCCCCACATACATCCCTCCAGTGATGCCCTTCTAAACCTAATTCTACTAAATTAGTTTTAACGCAATCCCCATCTACGTTTCGGTCTACCGCACGGACGTTTACTCGTGGGTTCATTGTTTATTAACATCTTATAAGTTGCAATGCTATAACTTGAATTAGAAATTTACCGGGTACAGTTATCTTAATTCAGTGTCGTGTAGCATTCTAAATTCTACCTTTAATTGATCCTTTTTTGGTCCAAATATTTTCGAAAACCTTAAGGTGCTGTTCATCCCTTAAAAAGCCAAGCCTCACATCCATAAAGAACAATGGGAGGGATAATAAGTAGATGAGATATGGGGGAGATGGGACACTTCCATGAGCAGCCAATCAGAAGCCATTATTTGGTCAGGAGACCAGTCACGTGACATATGGCGGGAGATTTGATTCAAGTTTTCGCTCCACCTAACCTTAACGAATATATCGACCGGATTAACTAAAATATTATTATTTTATCTCTTATTTCCGTTATAACAGAGCGAAATTTTCGCAAGGTTAATACCTTTGTACATCACTCTTACGTTATTTTCTACATTGTTAGTTTCTATCTCTATTATTATTAAGTATTTAGGTTCTACGGTAACTAAAAAAACGAAATTGATGAGGGAATAAAAACTAGATAGATATAAAAGAAATATATTAGAATATTAGATAGATAGGTTTAGGTATTTAGTATCTACGATAGCTAGAAAATACAATGCTATTCAGAAAATGAGAGAAGAGGTTAAAGGCGGAAAATGTATGATATTTTTCAATTTCGAAATTACGCAGCTCACACCTTCAGCCCAGGAACTTAAAACTAAGATGTTACAGAACTTTTGTCCTTCATATTGTTCTTTAAGGATGCGAAGCCTTGCCTTTTATAAGTTTTTGAAAATAAAGCATCAAGGAAAATATTAGGACCTAAGAAAGATGAGTTAATGGGAGAATTTAGGGTACACAGCGCCGAACTAAGGGAACTCTACCCGGTAAATATAATTCAGGTTAATGCATAGCGGCGGATAAGAAGGGCGTGTAAGGCTGTGGGTTCTTCATAACGAACGGATCTCTAAATTATTAACACTGATAAAATGGAAATGCATTACTGGACAAATGTATTTATTAATTGATATTATCGGCATAGAACCTTCGGTTAACCAAGCCGTTTATTATTATTATTTTTATCACTTTTTTCCCCAGAAATACTGAATGCAACGCAAAATAAAAGTAGAATCGATCAATGACTAATTTCACTTAGTTATGATGGGTTTTCTTACTTAACCTTGAAGAAGACCCGAAATTCAGATCAAAATGTTGGCACAATTAAATAAGTATTGATTATATTGTGTTATTTTCTCCTACTGCACCTCCCCTCTTTCCCCTCCGACTATCTTATCTTTACTGAAAATCTTTTATCAGCTTATATCTTTTAATAATACATAAATTTTATATTATTTATTATCTAACTTTTAATTTTTCAATTCTCAAATAGTTCAGATTGTAAATTTTATACCTGACACTTACTTTATTCTACCGTATGGGTATCTTAAAATTTATTTATTGCTATTTACATACAAATACGTTAAGTAAATTTGATGTAAGATAAAAATGGAGTAATACAGGCGTTTAGAGAAACTACCCATTGGTAGCACTCTAAATGTTTAATACACAGAGGTGATGGAGATATACATCGACCTAGTCTTAAAGCAGTCCCAGAAGATCCGGGCACGTGTGACATGGACGTGGACCAGAAGCTGTCCCACTGGGATGTGGAAGTTTCCTCTGTAAGAGAGGACATTCCACTGGTTGCGTCAACAGCTCTACTTCCCTTCCAATGCCATATCAATCATTCCAATAATGAGGGCGGTGAATTACAATGAGCTACAAAACGGATTATATTAGCATAAATGTATTCTAGGCTATCTGGAAACATTTGAAATGTCCATTCTACACAAAATCATTGTCCATGTTCTAGTAGTTAATTTTAGATAGTTATTAGTACATAGTTAATTGTAATTTTTCATATTGGATCACAATTGTAGTTGTAGAAACTAAACTCAATTTAACCGAGGGACTATTCCGTTATGGATCAGTCAACAAGCCAATCAATATAAAAAATATAGAAAAATTATCCTCCCGTGGTCGTTATCTGTATTACTTTAGAATCATCCTGTATGGATCATTCTTCGATAAACTCATGACTTCAAAGCAAGAAACTTCAAAATCAAGAGGCATGATTGATAGGAGCAACTAAAAGTGGAATTGAGAGTTTTCTTCTGAAAAAAAAATGTCATCATTAGGGTTCAACGTAATATTTTGTTTTTATCCGACAACGGCAAACTCAAAAGTAGAATAATTTGTTTGAATGGGTCAAATAACCTGCTCATGGTATGGGCCATGATTTGAGCCAGCTACACATCCAATTTTTAAATTCGATGATTTGAATTACTCAGTGATATTTTGAAACATTTCGAGCTCAGAATACTTAAAATTGTTTTTTTAAATATTTATTTATTTCTATTTACAACGGTACATTATAATACATTTAGTAAATCTGATCTAAGTTAAATTGTAGTGTTACAGGCGTGTAGAGAAACTACCCATTGGTAGCACTCTAATGGCATTTTACATTAGCTGGTCTCGTGGCCATCTTCTTACTAAAAAAAATATATTATTAAATCGTTAAATGGCAGTAATCTCTTGATAATCAACAGTCGAGTGTATCTATTCATGTCTTTACTTACGGCCTAGTACACCGTCAATATTGTTAATATATTGAATGGTTTAGGTTTATTGGTAGAATAATGCACCACATTCAATAATTGGTAGGCTTTATGTTAATAGAAAGTAGACAGTTGGTTTATCAACTTATGATGAAACTACCTTAAGGTAGTATAGACCATCTTAGCTATGGCTTTGATATAAATTGAAAATTGAATATTTAAGGAACGAATTAACCATTATAAGTATTCACCAGTATAAGGTATTGTATTCATTTGTTGATATCTAACATTTAGATGTCAAATATTAAAGCTACATAAGAATTAATGTACTATTACAATAAGCAAACACCACTGTAATTCCTTCATAATAATGATGGTAAGGATGAAAAAGGATCTTAAAAATTAAATGTTTAGTGTTATATGTTCAACTTTTTCATTTTACAAGCAAGATTGACAGGATTTTAAATAAAACCAGTAAGTTGTAATAATGTTTCTTGTATTATTAATAGTTTTGTCTCATTTATTATAGCTTCATGTAGGTCACTGTCAGCAAATTATGCTTGTTCTAGAAATAGAGTGAACTAAAAAGATCTTGCTCTGTCTTTGTCAGAGGAGATTAAACATTATTGGGGCAGAAGAGCTTTCAGATACAATATAAACAAATTAAATATAACTTCATTTGTTTATATCAGAAAATAGCAAAGGAAATTACAATTTATGATTATAAAGCATGTTTATGTTCTATAAGGATATACAATTATAAACCAATACTTTAACTGGAGTATCGATATACGATCACATTCATCCAAATTTTAGTCAAAGATCATCGATTACAGTATAAAATGCCAATATATGAAAAAAAAAAAGATTATTACAAAAAATAATTTCTATTAAGATGGTCTGGGGTGTGGTCAGAAAGGAATAAAAAATGGTTAACAACTGTTCATTTGTCGAAGTTTCGCCACTCTTTGCAGAGCTGTCGTGTTTAAAGAATAGGGAACAATACAATATATGAGTTATTCGTTCGCAGTTTTTTGAACACGACAGCCTTCTACATTCCTAAGAAACTCATGACTATCCTGAAAAAAAAAAAGAAAAAGATCATAAACGGTCACACATACAGACGCAAAGATCTTTGAGTATATTTTTCCCCAGCGTTCTTTCTGGATTGAAGGCTACGTGGGTTCTCCCAGACTATTGGGTATCACAGATCTTTACAGAACACGGAGAGTTCTGGGGAAAGCTACAGAGCTTTGGAAAGAATATCCATAACCGGGGCCCCCCATGCGGAGTTACTGAAACCGCAGAACACGTAATAGTGGATGGAAAGAAAATGAGCCAGGCTGTCGGGGAAGAACTGGATTTTACCCCTCGCCGAGTCGGACTTCCCCTGTTCGATGGCAGAATAAAATTATCCCTACTTCAGGGAGTTCGTTAACGAATGGAAGGAGATGGTGGGCCCCACTCATTTCACGATGGGAAGGGTTTGACAACCCGATATCGACGAGCCATCGAAAGAAGAGGAAGCTGACCCAGACTGAGACCAGGAGGGCTGGACCAAGCTGGCGAACTGTAGGAGGCATCCGGACGAATGATGACCAGGAAGACCTTCCGGACGGATGCAGAGGACAAAGTGAAGCCCCAACATGCCCAACACACGCTCATCCGAGCGCTGGACTGCACCACAGTAAAATAAAACAAATTCCCTCCCCCCCCCCAAAAATTAAAAGGAACCCCCCTAACATTAATATAGTAATTCATAACAAGAATACAAAAATTGTTAATTTTTGGGAGAAATTGCAAGTGCAAACCCGGCACACTACACCACTGCGGCCGCACCCCGTCTGTCAGAAATGGCGAGGGAGGGGGACAAAAAAAAAATCTATATGTATAGTTACATTAACAGACGCTTGAAACGGAATTTACTTACATAAATTCGTAGCATACAGTATAAGGCACCAGTCTACTACACCAGGTTTCATTATTGGTCGACGACAACTTCAGTAACGACCCACTAATATGTTTAAGTAGATACGCCCTTCTCTTAGGACGAATAGGTTTGAAGCGTAGTTATTTCCGTAGTCGGTTTTTTTTTCTTTTAGTTGACTTATTTTTTATTTAGGAATGCTACACAGTATATTGAAAAACCTATGTTTTTGTTTTTCTACAACTAATTCGTAAAGTAAATATTAGGAATAAGTATAAACACAGATAAAGTTTGAGTATGCAGTTTCTAACGAATCTATGAATTTGAGAGCCCCCTAAATCCAAAAAACCCACTTTCAGCTCTAATTGTGGCCTAAATCTACCAAATTTGCTTGAGGACCCCTGCTCAAAATATTATAGTTATATTAAAGTTCATCCCTCATTAGTGAAATGAATTAGGGATCACAATAAATTGTCCCTATTTGACTTTTCTTTATTATAGCTTCCTTCAAGAAGTGAAAAGAAAAAGAAGTGAAAATCATGTTAAACGATTGCTTCATAGAATAGTGACGCTCCGAAGTGTTCCAGATAAAAACCGATAACTAGTTCTTCGATGAGATAACTATCTCTATGAAAGTGGAAATCCGAAGATGACGCAGATGCGCCACTTTTTCATAAGATAAGGCAAAATATCTCAGTTAATTACTTGGGATCTCTAAGGTTCACTACATCCTTCATCATTCACTTGTCGTTACTTAACTTCCCATTGTCGTCTTGGGGATTATTATAGAATCATTATGGACGTATCATGTGTCATGGTCTTCGATAAACCAATGACTTCAATGTGAGAAACTCTAAATTTATCTTGGCCAACTTCATAATCAAAAGGAAGAATGGTAAAAATAATAGAAAAGGACAACGTACCACTATCTTTAGGCTTGAACTTTTATTTTAACCTTTTTAAAACATTAAATACTAATTAACTAAATAAAAATTTCATTTTAAGTTATTATTATCACTATTATATTTATTTGTTATACAATATTTGTTGGGCAACCCATAACAGGCAACTGAGTTAGCCTATACAATTCATGATTAGATATATCACTGTTTTTATTTTAAAACAATAAATTGAAAATCATTAATATAAACCTATGACAAACAATACACCCAAGCTGAGCTATCTATATTACACACAGTAAATATGTCACTGCATATTTAACAATATAAAAGAAACAAAAACTGCACGTCCTGTTAAGAAGATAAATATCCAGCTCCAAGTATAACATTTTGGGTTACATAAATAAACAACAGTTTAAGGTCCAATCATGAGGGTACTGAAGCTCATAAAAATAATATGGGCTTATATTGTTTAGTTTTGGCTAATATTGGACTGTTAATATTGGATTCGCTTCTCTTGATGCGCGGGACAGGTTGATAGAAAATAATAAAAATCCTCCAATGCCGTTCCATCACAAGCTAGATCGTAAACATTCTTAAGCCCTCCAGAAGTTTTCTAACCTGCGTCACCATCATATTGCTAAGTCAACCAGTTGTTACTGCCCAGCAGCATTAGCTTCAAAAGACATTTTTTTGCGAAGCGAGTACGATACATGTTAAATATTTTTATAAACCAGGACAAAGTTTCTATTATTATTAGTCCTAATGATGTTACTACTCTCAATGAAACTTTTTTTGGTGATACTTGATCGAAACATAAGGAGATTTTTTATAGGAAGATAAACCGGAGCTGAAAACCCAATCCTAATGGCTCTTACATCTGCCACAACTTACAACTTACAACTACCATGAGGGAAACCTGCTTTCTGACAAGCAGAGAGCCCTATCCTAGTGGAGGTGTTACTTCAATGACCTCTTCAACCTTTGGAACTCGGGAGGAATTAGGTAGAGACGATGGGGAACACAGAGAATGAAACAGATGAAGAGCTAACTTTTGAAGATGAGATCCTTGATGCCATCAACCGATTGAGTTGTAACATGGCTCCGGGTGCTGATAGACTCTCCGCAGAACTCATCAAGAGTGGAGGAAACGAACTGGTGACGGATATGCAGGATCTCATTATCACCGTTTATACAGATGAAGTTCTACCGGTCCCATGGACCAAATCACTCACTCATCTGTCCTACATTTAAGAAGGGTGATCAACTAAAGCTCCAACTACAGAGGGATCTCCCTCCTGTCTGCCGGATACAAAGTCCTGTCAAACATCCGCTCCAAGCGTTTGGTACCCTATGTTGAGGGGCCTCTCGGCCGATACCACAGCGGATTCAGAAAAGGCAGGTCCACAACTGATCAGATATTCTGCCTCACGACGATTCTCGAGCGAAGAAGGCAATTCAAGATTAAAACTCACCACCTCTTCATCGATTTTATAGCGTGAATAGGGAAGAATAGTAAGGCTATAAAGCATTTTAATATCCCTAGCAAGCTCATAAACCTCGTGAGGCTTACAATGAACAACGTAAGCTGCATGGTTCAGATAGGTGGAGAGTAATCGGAGGAATTCTCCTCAATAAAGGGATCACACCAGGGAGATGCCTTATCCCGCTTTCTCTTTGATCTTGCAATCGAGAACGCAGTGAGAGATGCTGGGATACGAACCAATGGCAACACTTTTAATAGATCTGTATAGCTCCTTGTGTACACGGATGATATAGATATCGTAGGACGTTCCTTCCAGGCTGTATCGGACGCTTTCCTTTTTCTGGTGGGTCCTGCGAGAAGACTTCGCTTGGAAGACAATACTGAAAAAACAAAATATATGGTTACAGGAGAGGTGCGTAGGCCTGGTGAGGAGGTGACCTTTGGGAATACCAATTTAAGGAGACTAATATTTTTGTATATCTTAGCTCATTGGTAACTCAAGACAAGTACCTGATCATAGCAGCAAATCGGTGCTATTTTTCTATGGCAAGGCAGGTCCGGAGAGCTCTTTCCAGAAAATCGAAGCTTTGTCTTTATAAGACGATAGTGCGCCCAGTCTTGCTGTATGGTTGTGAGACTTGTACTACCTCCCGGGCTTGTGAACAGGAATTCCTGTTGTAATTAATTAACAAACGTAATGGTGGTGTACTCATCGGAGGAGAATAAAAAAGTGGGAAAAACCAGGAGCTGTACATCATGTTTAAAGAGTCTGATATCATTTGAGTGATGAAAATTGTAAGACTGAGATGGACAGAACACGTCGTTAGGATAGGCAGTGAGGATCCACCAAGACAATTACTGATGGAGCCACTCCATGGTACCAGGAGAAGAGGAAGACCAAAACTGCGATGGGCTGATAGTGTTGTTGTTGATGCTAACATCTTCAATAAAGTGACAGCCCTGAGGAAGCCCTACAAATTTGGGCGAAACGTTGATTAACATAAGTAGTTTTCTGTTACTATTTTGATACATTTATTGACCGCCACCCAGACTATCTTCCTACAATTTAAAGTGTTATTCATTCTATAAATTCCTATTCTATTTTTACACACAAATATTTCAGTCCTGTTTTAAATATTTATTTTGATTTCTAAACTAAAGGCATTTGTTTAAATAATTCAATTGTTATCCAGGTTAAGTCTCAACACTCTTTATTATATCAACCGTCCAACGTTTCGGCCATCCTCAAGGACAATCTTTTTTTTTTTTATTATTTATTTATTGTAATTTACAACTGTACAAAATAATACAACAGGTAAATATGTAGTATGTTTCATATACACTTGAAAATCTTGGGAAGAAACCACCCATTGGTGGTACTTCAAACATTAATTTAAACTAGAAGGTCCCGTGGCCATCTTCTTTTCAGACGC
>NW_027115049.1:40467-41113 GCF_000696795.3 Halyomorpha halys
TTGAGTTTTGTCTTCATCTGATCGTGTCCAAGTCTTATTAAGGACAATCTTAAATATAAATTTACACCTCACATCCAATCATTTAAAAACGTTTTGCAAGTTATTCTGCCCTGCTCATTAATTAGAGGTCAAATTACCTTATTTTGTCACATTTCCTAATTTTTTATAACTTTTAAATTTAGATCAACTTAACACTATCAACTATCCTAGAACCATTGAAAAGGATATGTATAACAGTATAAGGTTAAACATACGTTAGTATTTATTTTGGTAAAGAAAAATAATTTATATATTTATTTATTGTTATTAATACATACTTAAAATGGTTTCTTTTTTTTCATTTGTTTAATTTATTTTCGTCTACTCTCTTTTAACATAAGTTATTTTTTCTTATATTTACAACCCACAAGTATCTCTCTCAGCACATACTTTATTTATTAATTTGTTAGCAATTTGTAGATTATCGTACTTATTAATTTTGATATCATGAAACACATTAAAACGATGTAAACTTCATAACATAAATAATGCAGGTATCATAAACAAGTAAAATATGTTATAATACCAGGTTAACTAATAAATAAAATTACAAAATTAAATATTAGTAGAAATTATGATTAATAAAACAATTATTTTTTTTATTTTG
>NW_027115049.1:41299-43478 GCF_000696795.3 Halyomorpha halys
TTTACATACTTGGGCAATGATAAGCATCCTTAATTTTGGTTTTGCCCTTAATTTTAAACAACAATAATATTATGATATATAAAAAATTATTGCATTAGTTATAAACAAAATGTTCAATAAGTAATGTGATCTCGAAGATGAGGTAAAGGTACCATAACATTGAACAAAAATAAATATAGAATAAATAAATCTTGAATTACCAATCCGGACTGAGGGAGCAGAAGGTTTTTAACTACTAATTTAGTTTAACTGGTTCAGAGACACCTTTTTTTTAGTTTATGTAGTTTTTTTTTTTTGGCCCAGCATGATATTAATTGTAAGAAGAAATAGGTCAGGTTACATTTATCTGTATTCTTCCGCTCGCGTGAACTATTGCATTATGTACTCCTAAGGAATTGCAGTGGGACTAATAAGCTTGCAGATTTTCATACCGAGATATTTAGAAAGCAATCTTTTAAATTGGTGCTTAATGAAGGAAAAGTTGCATTTCCCTCTTTCTCGAGAGATGCTAAACATTGTATGTTATTAAATGTCATTTTTCATTAGATATCATTGAAAACAGAGGTCAAATTGTATTTTTAGACATGGAAAAGTTGTTTAAATTTGAAGCAAAATAAATTGGTTATGGGTTTATTACAATGAAATAATGTATAATATATATAATAAAAAACTATTTATTCACCCATTACAAGTGAAGGTTTGTATATGTTAATATAAAAATACTATTCCCATATTTTTAATAAAAAAATATAAAAAACAACAATATAAAATCGGATAATTCGGGGATCACAATAGCTTTAAACCATGCCAATGGCAGGGAACATTTTGAAAAAAAAAACATATAAATCGGTTCAGTATTTTAAAAGTTTATAGTAAAAAAACATTCTAACTATTCACTTATATAAATATATATATATTAGGTGATAAGAATAGATAGCGGTTACTATGGTAACCTTTCTGATAATGCATTACAAAAAAAAACCAAAGCTAAAATCTATTATTATCGTTAATACTGGTACAATTCAGGCGATTTTATTTCTCCTTTTAGGTAATGAGATAATCCATCATATTTGAATGTATAAAACATGAACAGTTCTTATACAATAACCCATTGTGCCTCAATTTAAATATGATTTTTATGAATATAATATCGTTTAGTGAAATCGGTAATACTTTTTTTTAATTCTTCAGAGCTATGCGTAAAAATTCTTAATTTTGTTCATAACTTTTTTTATCAATAAGTCGGGGATTTCAGTAGCTTTAAACCTCCCAATGGCGACAAGGGACATTTTGAAAAAAAAATGAATATTGATCGTATTTTAAAAATGAATTGTGGACAAAAATTCGACAAATATAATAAATACTACTTTTTCTTCTACCAACAAAATTTCTCATTATTATTATTACTATAGCGGTTATTCTTATGACTGATATTTCATTATTATCGGGATATAATATGAAGCAGGGTCGGAATAAAAAAAAGTGGCAATATTTATTGAATTGTTCTGGGCATGGGCGTAGGCAGGATTTCGCCAAGAGGGGAGCAGGCATCAACCCATTACACGCACATACCTACGTACGTATATATATATATATATATATATATATATACCTCACTGAAACTTTGGGTAAGAGATATCTAATTCCCCAATGCAAGAATTATTCCCACCATTCTATTTCTACTTCATAAAATTCAATCATTACTTTTTAAATTGTTATTACCTATAATCGGAATAAATTATTAAAAGTGAAACAATTGAATATAAATCGTTAACAATCAGGTTTAATCAATGGCTCGTACAATGAAAATGTAAGCCTGTTTTACACTTCTTATCTCTGATGATTTTTAGGATGTCTCCATCTTTCTTAATTATAGCGTGTTCCTAGAAAGAAACCATGTATGAAATAAGTTAAATATTTTCTTTCTTTTTTTTTCGTAGGCGCCAAAAATCTAATGGGAACCCGCGGCTACCACTGCTCCCCCCTGCCTACGCCCATGGTTCTGGAGATTAATAATATATAAAAGCCCTCAGCAAATCATTATATTAAATTATTAACAGTAGTATGCAACACGATACAAAAACACTATTGATTTCAAGACTGATACAAAAAATAATAATTGAAAAGGAGATCGTCCGGGTTGTGGTTAAGTATATATATATATATCATCCCCTATTGT
>NW_027115049.1:44248-44608 GCF_000696795.3 Halyomorpha halys
ATATATATATGATGAATAACTGACATAAAAGAAACTCCGAACTGCCAGTATTGCAACAATAATCTGACAATAAGCCATATTTTTCAAGAATGTCCATGTTTCATATCACACCTCAATAAGCAAAAGATTTATTGGCAAAAATATAACATTGAGCGGGAAAAAAAATCAAATTAAAAAATAAATAAACTCTAACAAATGCAAGCAAAATTAAATGGGGTATAAATGGCGTTGATGACCAGTGATGTTTGGCGCCACAAACAAACTGACATAAAAGTAAAAAAAATAGTAAGGATAGTTAAGGCTAAATGTACCCTTCCTGGGACGCACCAGAATTTACTTTTCTATTTACTCTTGAACGGA
>NW_027115050.1:0-1105 GCF_000696795.3 Halyomorpha halys
ATGAGTATCATAAACATGATTATTTTAATCATATATTTATTATTTAAATCATGTTGTTTTAGCATACCCCACTAAAATCCCCAGGAAGCTCCCATATAATTTTCGAAATATTTGCTTAAAAAGAGTAGGAAACTTAAGATAGTTAAATCGATCAATATTAAAAAAGTACCTAAAATTGGATAACGGGGCGAAAAAAAGTGCAATCTCACAATAAATCGTAACACAAAATGTATTATAAGGCAATCCTACCCGGCCAGACCAGCCCCACTAAAACCCCAGGAAGCGACGGTCCTGTATCACTTTTGAAATATTTGCTTAAAACGGGAAAGAGGCTTTAAATATTTAAAAAGCTCCTAAAATTGGAAAACGGCGCGATAAAAAAATGTACGACATGTCACAATCTCAAAATAGCAGAGATCGTAACACAAAAAATATTATAAGACATTCCTATCCCAACTAAACCCCAGGAAGCTAAGGTCCTGTATGACTTTTGAAATATTTACTGAAAACGGCAAGAGAATAGAGAGTAGGCATCTACTGAATAGGGTGAACCACCATTTATAATTTCAGTTGCATAGGAATTTTAATTTTTAAGACAATGTGATCAATAAACTTATTAAATTTTTTTTTAAAATTGAAGGAATTTTTTTTCCAATAATTTGGAGTCCGATTTTTTTTTTAAACGCACGTTTGTACATAGCATAGCAGAAACTTATACCTCGGTAAAAGTTTTCAATTTCATTGTCGCTTCATGGTGTATAAGAAACTATAAAACAGTGGGTGGTGTCTATATTTTTGTATGTTAAGATGATGAATAGGTCCTTGGTTCAGAAGGTTGCGGATTTGATTCCCGCTGGGCTAGTCAATATTTATTTAACGGCAACCCCAAGACATGAATTGACATTTCCACTCTGGGACTCCATAGGTCCTCGATGTAGAACTTGAGCGAAAATCAAAATTAAATGCTGGTTAAACGGGTTTCTATAAACCTCCACATAATATATAAACATATACAAGAATCCGAGTTTGATTTAGAAAATTTCAGTTTTGTGTTGTAGAGAATTTCAATAATATACAAATAGTCTCATAGTCTTCCAGGTGATGT
>NW_027115050.1:2396-4256 GCF_000696795.3 Halyomorpha halys
TAATAATTTATTGCTCTAATTATATCTTACTTACTCTTCAATCATTATTTTAAAATTTTAATTTAACTTAACTGTTCTCACTCTACTTATACGGAGAAAGACTACCCGGAAAAAATTAATTCTATAAAGTTTTTTTTTTTGTTTTTTTGGAATTTTGCGTGAATCGTACTTCTGTGAATAAAAACAAAAAAATTATAAATAGTTGAATATCATGACACGTTGACTGCAAAAACGTTGGCAAAAAGAAAAAATTGGTATGCTTTGAATGCTCGCCCCACCCAGCGTGTTAGCCATTCAAATGAACGACCAGCACACGTGTCAAACACTTTCTCACCAAAAAACACCAATAAAAGTTTCACTCACCATTCGCATTGTCTGTCATCCAAATCAATTAGCCAATCACATTTGTATTTTAATTATATTTTTTTTTTTTTAATACTACCATGATGAAAATGGGCTGCCCATTTCCAATTTACTTCAACGTATCGTAAAAATATAAATGATTTTAGGATCTTCTAAAAGTACTTTAATTACGTTTTAGTTTTTACTTTTTAATTCATAAAACAATAAATTAAAAGAAAATGTTACTAATGAGTTTGAGAAAAAAAAAGTTTTACAATGGCTCCAAAATATGAAATGATATCCAGTTTAAGATTGCACTCTGACCTATAGATTTATTAACATATTACGGTTTATCTATATGTTTTTGGAGTATGCTGAAAATAAATATAAAATCTATTTACGATGGAGCACATATATCGATATCGATTTATTTTAACTTTTAGAATTTCTGTTCATAAGAAATATGTTTAAATAAACTGGATTCACTAATGATTTAAATTACATATAATTGTAATTGCAATTGCTAAGGGTGAAGAAGTAATTGTAATTACAATTACTTAGCATCAAGATGTAATTTTAATTGAGAATCACAATTACAATTACAGTTGGAGTAATTGCAGATACATTTACACAATCACAGTAATTGTAATCGTGTCTTATAATTACCTCAGTGTAATTGTTCTTCAAAACCATTAATTTCTATTATGTTTTGGACTATTTAACGATTATGTTATTGTAATTATGGTATAACTGAAGCATGTAATCGAACTTGTACTTAAATTACTCATGTAATGATTTCTGTCCAACTTCATTTTTTCTTTGGTTTGATTATGTTCATTTTATTTATTCTTCTGTTAATATGTATTTAGAGAGAGGTTTTATTTATGTTTTTGTTATTTTTTATCATGTATTTATTTATTTTTATTCTTAATTTATTCTATTTTTTAATTTTAGTTTGAATGTGATCAGTTATTACTATTATCTTTTGCCCAACAACATTGTGGCAGATTGTAATATTTATCAATAAATAAAGCGTGATTTTGTTTAATTTAAAAAAAAATAAACACAGATGTGAACTATTGTTATTTTCTTTTATTTATACCTTAAGGGATTTGAAGTTTAAAGTTCATAATAAAAAAAAAAACGCAGAATATAAAAAAAAAGTTGAAAAACTAGTTCAAAATCACCCAATTTAGGTTATGTTTATTAAATTTGTAAAATCATTAAACGGACTGGTTTCCTTTCATAATAGGTGGCTTTATAAAAATGGAATTGAAACAGTTATTCTTAAGAGCGAGATGTATGAAAGCTAAGAAGTTTAGATTAATTAATTTTTTAATATATATAAAATTTATTTATTTGAAGGGGATGGTCAGGTCTGCGGTTAAGAAGGACGAAAAAATAGGAATAACGATTTATTTATTTTTTGTCGACGTTACGTTCTACTTCGTAAATCTTCATCAAGGCTGTTAGGCGTGATTGTAAGCAGAGATCCCTCAAATGAATGCATGTTTCGAT
>NW_027115050.1:4306-5197 GCF_000696795.3 Halyomorpha halys
CAAGTAACTTTATAGGGGTTGAGAGTGTTCCAGAAAGGCCTTCCGGTTCAGTTTTGATGTAACAGAATAAATAATTATATGCTACAGTTGGACTCAAACCCGGGTGCAGGAGTCCACTAATTAATAAAAATAAAAGTAGACTAATGTTAAAATATTTCAAATATGCACTCGCCTTAAGAGCTAAAAAAAACTAATCATAGTAGCTACAAAAAATAAACTATTTAGTTCCTAAATAAAATAAAATACATATTTTTTTTTTTAAATAAAAACATTTCTTTCTTTTTTTTGATGACGCATAAAAATTATGTTTATTTTTACTGGAACGAACATAATTATTTGAATAATGCTTTTGCTATAAGCGACTTTATTGTTTTCGTTTTAATTTATTGCTTATTGCTTATTCCTCTCGTATCCAATCCTGACATTCCAAAATCCTTCCTAAAATCTTCTATACTTCTTACATTGTCACAAATAAAATCACAGATAATGACCATAATGTTCCATATGTAACCGATCTAGCCCGAACCAGGTATCATTCCTTCCATAATAAACTCTCTAACCACCCAAGCCGATTAGTTTCTAACCTTGCTTCCTCTTCCACTCCTCCGTGGTGCCTGAAAAGAAGATGGCCTCGAGCCCTGATGATGAAAAAACGTCAATAGAGTTCTACCAATGGGTAGTTTTTCTACACGCCTGTATCATTCCACAATAACTTACATCATATTTACTAAATAAGTAATTCTGTATAGTTGTAAATTTCAATTAAGAAAAATTAAAAAAAATTATTGCTCATTATTAATAATTTATTGCTCTAATTATATCTTACTTACTCTTCAATCATTATTTTAAAATTTTAATTTAACTTAACTGTTCTCACTCTACTTATACGGA
>NW_027115051.1:0-951 GCF_000696795.3 Halyomorpha halys
TTATCTAGTTTTATGATTTTATTTTATTTTATAAAAACATTTTTTTTTTTTAAATTTCATTATTTATAATGACTCTCTCAACCTTATTTGATGTATTTTTTCATTTATCTTATTTCAATTAGTTTAATATCAATATTTTTTCAGATTAGTTGCATATTCTTGCTAACTTAAAACTAAGGTGAAGAATTAACTACGACGTGAAACTGTATTTGTCACTTTTAAATGTTTTAACGTTTACTAGAAAAACATTCTATAAATAAACTTAATTTCATCATATGTTTTATATGGTAATGTGTACATAACACCAATATACCAAGTTTTGTATAGCATTTTATTTTTTACTTAATATATTATTTTATAATTTATTTATTTTATATACTCAAGATTAACCAGCGATGTTTTGGTTCCAATTAAGACGGATGGGCAGAGTTATATTATGCTAAACCCGATTTGCTGAAATATAATAATTAAATTATTGCGATGTTCGATTATCTTTTTTTAATTGGATTAGATTTTTAAAAAAATACCATGGCGTCTGATAGTATATAATATAATAGAAGAACTAAAATCAATCAGTTACATTCCATTGGCCGTATGTATGATATTTTTTTTTTTAATTTAAGAGAAAATAGAAAATTATTAGAAGAACTTTGCCAGAGTATGCGCTCATCAGTCAGAGAGCTTGGCTATTAATTATAATACACTAGTCCACATTAACATACACACTAAAAAAAACTGCTGGAACACTAACGGAAAATCGGAGGGTGTGGCACGAAAAAAAGAGGATCTTCCAACGGCCGAAATGGCAGGTCATAGACCAGCTCGAGCAAGGTGAGCCACCATGGAGAGGTATATAAGGGGATGTCGTCTCCAGTAAGGACATAGGGAATCCTACACTCTCTGACAACAGCAATGGCTTCATACAAGGCTCTGGTGAGTTGTCGAGGTTTA
>NW_027115051.1:2796-3618 GCF_000696795.3 Halyomorpha halys
TACTCTGGATACTCTGGCTACCCATACGGTGCTGTCAGCTACGTACACTAAATCCTAAGGATTTTCTCCATCAATCATTAAAATCAAAACTTTTCAAAAATCTGTTTCCCAATCCACAATGAATCAAACAAATCATATTTACAGACTACAATAAAAACATTTTCCCGTTAAATTTGATTTTTTTTTATACCTTCCTAGTTTCTACATATCTAATTTATTTCATTTAATTATTTTTATATTTTTTCAAACAATCCTTGAGAATTAAAATGATTCATTAATAACGAAAAATACCATTTATGAACAGTGCTGAAACAATAATTAGGCTGTCAATTTTCGGAATCTGCAAGTCCTATTTGGGTTGATGTACTATCATGGTCTACTCTAAATTGCATCATATTAGCAAGCAACATTAGCTTATCTATGAGAAAATGTAATTTTCTGGAAAAGTCCAACTGAAAAACTGGATGTCCAATAAATTTGTTTCACTAATGATTAATCTTTGACCAAATTTAGTTATAAGCTTTGGTAATCAGGTTAGTAGTTGTAAAAATGGTAAATGAGAGATATGCAAATATGTGAAATGTCCAGGAAATACGAATTTTAAAAAAGAAAATAAGTGACTAAATTTTTTTAAAAAATCGTCAAGTAGCTCATAAATCATTATACCAATTCTAGACCATTTTTATCAAAATCGTAGGTATTTGGCTTATTAGAGCCTGTATTTTCTATGAAGAAGTTTAGGAAAAAATATTAAACTAATAATAATAATAAAGAAATATATAAATAAAAGAAAATACTGTCATGATTTGTAAAAATAATAAA
>NW_027115052.1:0-1085 GCF_000696795.3 Halyomorpha halys
GGGGGGTAAAATATACAAATGTCATCGACAGAAGAAAACTGAGGACGCACGGGTCGGAGCAATTAATCAGGCCGTGGACTGGAGGCAGAGGCTTAAGAGTGAATATATTTATTTCCTGAGAAATGCTCGGGGAAACTGGGAAGACGAGACATGAGATCACACTGAAACAAGACAAGGCCACTTATGTGAAAGAGAGGAGATACCCGCAGGCGCTACGTCACGACATCAGGGAAGAGCTTCAAAGTTTAAAACGCCAGTACATCCTCGTACAATAGTCCATTGTGGGCGGTAAAAAGTAAGAGTGCGCCTGGTGAAATTAACGAAAAGTACAGGGTAGTGATAGATTATAGGAAGCTCAACGAGAATACTATAGACGAGAAGTATCCGGATCCCCAGCTTTGAAGATATTTTGGACAGGCTGAGTGGATCAACGGTTTGAGCGGTCAACTGTTCTACAAGCGCTCGTTTGTAGAAATTGCTCAAGATCTCATTGAAAAAAGCGCTAGAGAAGTGGAGGCCCGAATGGAAGTAGAAGAACCAGGGTGGACCAGGATAGAATACCAACGGCCCAGAAACATGCCCAACCCTTGGAGGAGGAGAGAACATGGAGAGGTTAGAAGAGAGAGAGCTAGCAACCCAGAAAACAGAAGAAACCTGGCTAAACACAGAAGTAATAGTCGGCGAGAGGACCGCAAGCGTCATGGTTGTGGAAAGATTGGGCACTTAGTGGCGCATTGCCCGAGCACGAAATGCTTTGAATGCGGGAATGTGGGACACATAGCCAAACAGTACGAAGAAGCCGTAGTTTGAGTAGATCTTCGGATGAATCTACTGAAGCATCAGGGGCATCAGAAACCGAAGAAGAAGTCGAAAAGCCACGGAACCGAGGTAGTCAAGGGGACACGATGGAAACAAGAGGATGGAAGCGAGGGAACGGAGGAGAATGGAAGCGAGGGACTGGAGAGAGGAAGTTGCGAGAGATCTGAAGGGGTTGTCAGCGGAGGGGCGACCGTACACTGCTGAATTATTATGTGAGGGAGAAGAGCATCGGTCTGCCTATAATAGAGATAGCAGGAGTGAGGTGC
>NW_027115053.1:0-1363 GCF_000696795.3 Halyomorpha halys
ATGATAAAAACATGTGGAGAATTTACCCACTGATAGAATTCCAATAGCAATTCTGGAGGAGAAGATCTCGAGGCCATCTTTTTTTCAGAAGCCTAGGAGGATTATTAGGTAGTGAAGGAGAAGCTAGGTTAGAAACGAGTTTGGGTGGTTGAGCAGTTTATCATGGAAGGATTGGTATCTGGTTCTGGCCAAATCGGCAACAGAGGGGACATTCAGGTCCCTGGGCAAATGTAAAACGTTTTATAACATGTTAAATGTTATAAGTACAGGATTCTGAGCAGCCCATGTTATATGTTAAATATAACAATATAATAGCCAAACAAATATAACAGCCGGTTATGAAGCTTTGACTTATTCACTAGACTTTGACTTATTTCTATCTTAAATGTATTTTTTTAATTTATAACATTATTTACCAGTGTCTTTCGTACGAGACTATACCCTCAGAGGTTCAGACACCTGCACAGTTAGCAAAAATCCTCATCACATAAACATGAATAATGGTGATATATAAGAAGATGGTCAGGGTTGCGGTCAAAGGAGAAACAAAAATAGTTTACAACTTTTTATTTTCTGACGTTTCGCCCCACTTTGCAGGGCTTCATCAGGGCTAAAAAGATACAAAATGATACAATGAAAAGAATAAAAATACAAAGATAAGATACAATGATAAGAATAAAAATACAAAGATAAGATACAATGATAAGAATAAAAATACAAAGATAAGATACAATGATAAGAATAAAAACAAGTAACAATGGCAAGAGTAACAATTTTTTAATAAAAAATACGTAAAATATAAAGTTAAAAAGTACAGGAGATGTACATAAAAAAAAAAACAATACGATTCAAACAGTACAATGTTTATACAATAAAAAAAAATTGAGATTTAATAAACGTCAATGAAAGAATAATTATAAATAAATTAATAATATAAAATGATAATAAATGAGCAAAGAACATGTAAGGACAACCTACCTTTGCTTTGAACAGGTTCTTTGCTCATTTATTATCATTTTATATCATTATTATTATTTATTTTTTTATTTATAATTATTCTTTCATTGACGTTTATTTAATCTCTATTTTTTTTATAGTATAAACATTGTATTGTTTGTATCGTATTGTTTTTGTTTTATGTACATCTCTTGTACTTTTTTAACTTTATATTTTACATTTTTCATCCTTAACAATCCCTGATAATCCTCCGAGGCGTCTGAAAAGAAGATAGCCACGGGACCTTCTAATTTAAATTAATGTTTGAAGTACCACCAATGGGAGGTTCCTTCCCAAGATTTTCAAGTGTATATGAAACATACTACATATTTACCTGTTGTATTATTTTTTACAGTTGTAGATTACA
>NW_027115053.1:6468-6908 GCF_000696795.3 Halyomorpha halys
AATACTTTATTCATCTATGCTGCCTAAATACATCAGGTTGCAATATCACACAACATACTTATAAATTCGTAATCGGACATATATAAATTACATGGTATAATAAAATAGAAAGAAAACAATTTTTTTTCCCCACAGGTTTCCTTTTCAATTTCGGGCTATAAACCAAATACAAATATTTCAATTCATTACTATTTTCTTTCCCATTTCTGCTCCTCCAATTTCACCACTTCATAATTTTTTAATTTACCCGATCAACAAATTCGCTCTCCGGAATTCACCCTCCTAGATCCTCTTCAATGACCAAATTCAATGACAATGAACAAATTCACTATTAGATCTCACATTGATCAGTTTACTAAAAACAAACAAATAGATACATTTTACGAGAATAAGACTAACACATAGATTCAAAGGAAAATATAATAAAAAGCCGGTTACAA
>NW_027115053.1:6958-7574 GCF_000696795.3 Halyomorpha halys
CAAAGTGGGGCGAAACGTCGGAAAATAAATATTTGTAATCTATTTTTGTTTCTCCTTTGACCGCAACCCTTACCATCTTCTTATATATCTATTTTTACGGTCAACTATATATGCATATATACAATATGAATAATGATGACTTTATGCACTATAAAGTACGAGCAAACAAGAATTCATTTTTCTATACATTAGACAACTAATTGATATTAAATTTCTTATATATATTTCCACCATCTTAATAATGAGAACGAGAGCTACTTTTAGAGTTGTCATACATTGCCAGTAGTATAAAAGATGACACTAAGTTTTTTCAGCCATTTCAAACGATTACAAATAATTGTTAGACATAGCGGGCCGTCTCCATTCCTCGACTGTTAGGTGAAATGTCCGGAAGGCTGCATTAACGTCAGTTCATTCTAGGCCGGGATAAAACCGTTACAAATTTTTTTTTTAGTATATGACAGAAGATATGGAAAAAAAATAATAGATTATTGTTTTTCAAATCCTATATATATATATATATGATAAAAACATGTGGAGAATTTACCCACTGATAGAATTCCAATAGCAATTCTGGAGGAGAAGATCTCGAGGCCATCTTTTTTTCAGAAGCCTA
>NW_027115054.1:0-723 GCF_000696795.3 Halyomorpha halys
GTGGTTAAGGCTGGTTCGAGGCTAGGGTCCAAAGTCCAAAAAGGCTCATTTACTGTTCCAGAACCGGCCTTTTACCCCTAGTTTTCTTTTTCTTTTTTTTTTGTATCTTTTCAGCCCTGATGAAGCCCTGGAAAGTGGGGCGAAACGTCGGGGATTAAAATAGTTTTAAACTATTTGTTCTTTTTTTGATCGCAACCCTGACCATCTTCTTATATTTAAATCTTTACGATCAACTATATATTCATATACATTAACATTTTCCATTTTTCAAACAATAACATCAATACACTTCAAATACATTTTTCTTTCCTATATATATTTGTTTTCTCTCCTCTTCAGTGATCTGCAACAACCGTTTGATCAATTAATCAAATTTACAGAAATCATCAATAGATAGCAACGCATAAGTAAAACAGAAAAAAAGACAATCACAGCAGTAGAACAGTTTAAAAATTAAATAAATTTAAAAAACATATAAATGAATAAATTGGGCTACACTGCAGAGTATGATAAAGTTGTTTTATATTATTTAGTATGAAATGATTTTTTTATATTTTCATATTTTTGTTTCACAAATTTTTAATTAATTTTTTAAATAACCCTTATCGGGGGTGCCGCCTTCTGATCTTCACAGACGGCGAGAATGTTTTTTGGGTTTGGAATTCCTAATTTTGGTAATACATACTACTGTTCGATATTGCTCCGAATGCTTCTCTTCTTAAT
>NW_027115054.1:3038-3524 GCF_000696795.3 Halyomorpha halys
TGCCCAGGTCAAAACATTTATATCTAATATGTCAAAATTACATTAAAAACCACAGTCAAATTATTTCTCTTTTATCACTATTTATACACTTTTATCACTTTTATTCTTTTAAAAATATTTATATTATTCACTTTGGCCATACGTTCCCTTACTAATTTTCCGACTGAGCCGTTGATAATCCGTCTAACTCCGATTTCAGCAGTATTCTGAAAAGCAATTTTAATAATATTTCTCTTTGCAAAATTTTAACATTTTTCGTTTGCAAAAGTACGAACTTAACAAAGACTACTACAATGTTAAATTGTTGTTAAATAAGTATTGAAGATACTAAAAATGATTTTATGGATATTGTCATTCTGTCAACTGAAAGGCTATATGTAAAGTGAAATTAAAAAAAGTAATTATTTAACAACTATATCGACATGAGAATAGTTAGTAGACTTACGAAAAAACTATGCATGCGTGTTAGAACTCCTGTTTCATCAA
>NW_027115055.1:0-11307 GCF_000696795.3 Halyomorpha halys
ATATATTTTAAACAAAATGATGCTTGTGATTGATAACTATGAACTACAAATGCACATCTCTGCTGACAAGATAATTAATTAGTCGGAGATTATTCAAGGTGAATTATAATTTTTTTTTATATTAAAAGAGTTGTATTTTTTATTATATTTGAGAACGTTTCTCCCAAACTATCCAGGATATCTTCATGGATTGAGAATTGTACTATAAAGAAATTGGGCAATTGATGACCATTGACAAGGTCCCCTGATTCGAGGTATGGATCAGATAAGATGCCTTAAAAGTTCAAATTATTTTAGCCCATCAATGATTTATTTATCCGTACATGTCTTATTTGACCCATATAATAAAAAATGTAAATAATTCATTTTAAGGCTTTTGTTTAATTTTGAAAATTGCACAAAACATTTTGCCAATATTTGGCCATTTATGTGATATTTATTTCTTAGTGTCAGAAATAATATCTGATCAGTCCATTTATCATAACTATATTTTATATTAATTATATATACTTGATAGAACAATAAATAAATATATAAGCGTTTAGATTTTATAATAAGTACATACGTTTTATAATATCTGATTGTAGCTGATGTTATGTAGCAATTAATTTTTTTGAAACTGTTGAATCATTTCTTCTAAAAATGTCATAATTTGAGCATATTTGAATTTGTCCCTTTAGGTGTAGGGAATATTTTATTTTGACATTTCAATATTTGTTTAGTTTTCTCAAAACTTATTTATGTGACTCATGAATTTTTTAATTAGTTTTAAAAAATAAGCAGTCGAATACTAAATTGGGACTTCAGTTGTGGAATGATCAAATCCAAAAAAATGATAAACATTTGAGATATTATTTTTAATAATGGAAAATGTTTGTTGTCTAGTAATTTTTCTATAATTTCATCGTTATGTTCATCAACGATATTCTAGGGGAGTGAAATTTTTGTTTTTCTGGGAGTTATAACTTTAACTGATTACTCATCAAAGTCTATAGACTCTTCTCCCACATTTAGTTCTTCATATTACTATTACAGATTTCAGTTACATAGAATCATAGAAGTAAAATAGAAATTATTTTATTTAAATTATAAAAAAAAAGTTCATCCGATAAGTAATAACTATTTGATAAAACAAATTTACTTCTATCTATAATGGAATTGCTTAGTGGTAAAATGGGTTTTGTCATATCTTAGTAAATGTTTGGTACATCTTTCTGAATTTAGATATAAATGACATGGGACTCCCGGAGGTAAACATTTAAGGAAAATAGTCAGTGGAAAATATTTTGTGAGCTAGGATATATTTTTGTTTTTGTACAAATTTGTATCTTCTTTAAGATATAATCTTGTTTTTATTAATTTATATTCTCCATACATTCATTTATTGAGAGGTTAATTTGTGATTTATTTATGTTTGGTTACCATTTCTTTTTATTTAATTTTAAATAAATGTATTTTTTAGTTTTATTGAATATTCTTATGATATATGTTGCTTATAGGCTTTTAATCTGATTTTTAAAGTATCTATGATTGTAGTTTTCATTAAAAATTTTAATTACCTCTGTTTATATAATATACTTGAGATAATATGAGAGGAATAATACTCTGATCCTTGGTTTCTACTACTCTTCATTTGGGTGATCAAAATGTATTAGTCAGTTTGCTGTATTTGTTTTATATTTAATTATGTTATATTTGTACTCTAGAGCGGATTAAGGGGTAACTGAACTAAGTGACCATGAAGGGTCCTAGATATTAAGGAGCCCCAAGGTTTTAAAATATGTCAACTTAAAGATTTTAGAAAATGGAACAAAGTAATTGAATAAATCTAAAAAAAAATATATGGAATTTGTGTTCTGAAACTTTTTTTGTAGGAGAGGTTCTGAAATATTAACCATTTAGGGCCTCCACTTTTCTTAATCCGCTCCTGTAATAAAAAATCTGCTGTTTGTATCATTAAGGAAAAATCAGTCAAATGCATAATAGTTGATGGAATATATTTTGTGCTATAGAATGATTCTGTAATCTGCTATGCAATATCATCTTGAATTTTTTATATTACAATTTATGTGTTATATGTTCTGAATTGAAAAAAAAAAATTATTAGTGTTTAATTTCATAATTTTCATTAACTTATTACCATAAAGTCATGCATGGTACTTATTTGTAAACGTAATTGTCTTGCATTTTTATTCATTGAGGTGTACCTTTTGTAAATTAAAGTTAACCAGTCTTTAAGTTTTGTTACTATCTCAAACTTTTAATGTTACTATGTTTTACGGGTTCCATAATATTAGTTTTAATCTTCATTTGAATGTGAAAGATAGATTTAGTTTTTTTATAACTTCTCTTGTTATTCCATTTGGTTAGATAAACACATGTTTTATCATTCCATTTCATGGTTATTTTTGTGACAGCTGTGGAAAACTAGATAAGTCAATGTTCTAGTTTAAAGGCATGAAATTATCATTGTTTCAAACTAAATGATATTTAGAAATGAGTAAATATTTACCAATCTAATAAAATATTTAACTAAATTACTGGATTTCATGTCTGATCTAGTACTTAAAATTTTTAGTAGAAAAATTAATGATTGTAACTTATCTAATTTATCATAACTGATGAAGATTTATTGAGAGCTGTTTGCAATTTATTTGTGGTTACCATTTATTTTAATTTAATTTATTTAAACATATTTATTTTTGTACTTTTAATAAACATCTTTATTGTGTATGTTACTTGTAATTATGTTGTGGTTGTTTCCTTTCTATGGTTAATACTTTATTTACTTGGTCTTAAAAAATTTACAGTTTTTATGAACATGTAAGTGATATTTAATTGAGGTGTATCTCAAAAGTAAGGTCTCCTATTTTTTTAGAAATATACAATTCTATTTTATGTTCTATTTTTAACAAACATAGTCTGTTGGTAAAGTTATGGCTGCTGTGTATTAAAATTGAAAGGGAGTTTTATTGATTTATTTTATGCCTGCTGGGACCACAATGAAGGTGTAACATTACGGCGTACCCTCCCTATAGTTTGGACATAGGGTTTAATCAGAACATTTAGCTGGAAGGCTATGCAGTTTGGATGAGAAGATGAAAAATGAGGTTCAGGTATTACCTAGGAAATGGCAGAAAACTGGTTGACATAGGTGTACAAAAACTGTCACAGCATCTTCAAAATTATAACATAAAATAAAACTTCAAGGTAAACAAGTAGATGAATATTCAACCGTTTATAAAATCCAAATATTATAAAAAATAAATGGAATTGTACATTTCAAAAAAATTAGGGGTCCTTACTTTTGGAATTACCCTTATATATACATTCTTTATAAATATGTAGAAGATAAGTATTTTTTATTTATTTTTATTTTATTGAAGAGAATTAATAATTATCTGCCACAATTAAGGGCAATAAGTTGTTGTTCTTGGCTGGGGCTTTAGGGCGTATAACCCTGAGGTCGTCAACGCCCATGCCAGTAAGTATTAGTATTCAAGTATTCATTCAGACAAATATACAAGAAAGGAAGAACAAAAGGAACAAATGTAAATGATAACAATAGTATTCAAGAATCAAAAGAAACAAATAATGAAATTTAAAATAATAATTATAATGAAATAAAATACTAAAATATGAATATAATAAAATAAAATTGATCAAATAAAAACAAAATAATTTATGTGTAGGTTATTATAGATGATTAATGTTTATAGGAAACTACAGAGGATATTTTACTATTTCAATTATGCAAAAGAAGGTCACACGAATGATGAAAGAATTTTCATGAGGACCATTTCTAAATTCCATGGATAAATATGGAAAACAAGCCTCCAAGGAGTTATTGTTTTTGGAAATTAGGATACAACATCCCTAAATCGGTGTGCCATTAAGATAGAATTTGTGAGCCCATAAGATGAATATTATGAAGCTATTCTTTAATCTTTTAAATTTAATTACTATCAACTGTGGAAGCCAAAAGGATATCTGTCTGTGAAATTGGCATTCCTGCTATTAGATTTGGAAAATTATTTTTTGGGATCTAAGTATTTTCTCAATATCTATCTCTGGTGCATTATTTTATTTTATTTTTTTTTTTTTTAATTAATCGGGCATGGTATTTTCATTATTTAAGTTATGAGCAATCTTGATTGAAACTGACAATGAAAAATAGAATCACTTTTCTTCTTTCAGAACATTTAAGTATTATTTTCTGAATTAATAAACAATGTTTATAATCTAATTAGTTAAAAGGATTATAAACTGATTCTATAATATAATTATATTTTTAATATAAGTGACTATTTAAATTCAGTTTATCATAATTTGCCTTCATTAAATTATTTTTATTTATGATGGTTGTTATCACACTTTAACTCAAGTGTAAGGCTGTCTCTTAGGGATAATTAACATATTTTCTATGAAGTAAAAAAAAAATAAAGAAAAAGGATGTTCGTATCCCATAGTATTATAATTTTTCATATTATGTGCTTTTCATGAAAGATCTTGGTTTCTAATTCTAAAATTGAGTATTTTGGATCCTATACTTAAGTCCTATTAATCAGTAACTGAAATGTATAATTGTATTAATTGACTAATTTTTAAATTAATTGTAGAGACATACGCAAAGGATTGTAAATACTCAATTGTTTAAATAAATCTTTGAATAAGTGAGTCATTCATAAACAATTTTATATAAGTAGATCTTTATTGCAAGATGGCTCTTATTGATATGTGTTGTTCTGAATATAGCTCATGTGTCTTTAGCGATTAAGCGTTTTGAATAGTTTTAAAAATTAGTTAGTATTCATAATTTTTATTTTTATATCCACTGGTTTAATAGAATGTTTTAAAATGGTCATAAGAAATATTTCATCTGGTAATTTAAAAGATTAAAGTAAAAATTAAATTGATATGTAATTGATTTTCATTTGCCGAAGTTTATTCTTTAAGTTTAGCGATATAGTGGCAGTTATATTGATTACTTATATATAATGTTTATGAAATTTATTCAGTTATACTATCTAAATTTTTTAAATATTTATTTTGCTCAGTTGTAATATACTGGATATATATATTATATTTATGTATAAAATAGATATTTGATGAAAAATTTGGAGTCTAGTGTTACAAGTTACTTCTTATGAGAAATTGAGAATTTGAATTTATAAAGAAATTGGGCTCTTTACATACTGAAACTTATGCTGACCTTTGTTTTTGTTTTTTTGGCAAAACAACGAAAAATGTGTTATTAACCTAAGATTCGTGTTAAGCTAACAAAAAAAAAAAAAAACTCCGGGCGCCAAAAATTAAAACAGAAGTTTTAACTATTTTTCCTATGTTTTCTAGACTCCTACTATGACCTTTGGAATACAGATTATTTGTGCTTCAGTTTGGTTTTCAGACGCAGATTGTTTCCCAACGGCTGTTTTTGTGTACTAAAGTCAATTTCATTTTCTGTTCGTATATAAGTTATTTATTTCCACTGTATCATTAAAATTGTTAAAAAGAAATAAATTACTCGCTATGTATAGATGTATCGCTAGAGATAATTAATTACAATCTTACCGCCGATGATGGTTTTGCTTAATAAAACTCTTTATGACAATTCATTAATTTTTAAATGCTGATGTAGAACATTATTAACTAGATTTTTTGAGGTGAAGTGTTATGATAGTGGAGGCACTGAATTTGGAAATAAGTATTTGACTAAATATAAAATGTTCGTTGGTTCACGGAAAAGAGAAATAATTCAGGCCGATTTTGTGGGAAAACCAGAAAATAATTAGAGCAATTTTTTATACTAATGTTTCTGCCTTCGCTCTCTATGAATTTCATGATTGTTTTATACCAATCTAATTTTTTATTTGTAGAAAAAAATACTTTCCATTTTATTAAATAAGTTTAAATATATACAACATTAAAAAATCAGTAGACCCTTGTAGTAAAGTAAACCTAAAAGTTTTTTAAAGAAAAAACGAGCCAGAGTCGTTTTGAGGTTCCTTTAAAACCTTTAATAAGAATTTCATGAGAATTAAAATTTTTGGACTATTTTTTTCTGACGATATCCATTGTTCCTATTTATAACTCTTCTGGATATTAAGAAGATTCAACGTTGCTACTACCGCTGAAAAGCTGATTATCTTTTCTTCCAATCCGTATCAACAGTTTTTAGATTTAATACCGTTGTCCCGGGACTGCTTTACAAACTCCGTAAATTCCTACCTCCTACATATTTTCTCATTATTCGTTCCTTTCCTACTAATAGATTATTCCAAGTAAACCACAATGGTTCCTATTCATCACTCTATTTTCAATCCGCTGGTGTTCCTCATGGTAGTATCCTCGGTCCCATCCTCTACACCGTCTATACAGCTGACATCCCGCCAACTCATAACACTATCCTTACCACGTATGCTGATGACACATGTGTGCTCACAGTTAGTAATAACCCTTTGATTGCATCCCAAACTCTCCAGTCCCATATCACAACCCTCGAAGAATGGTGTCGAAATTGGAGAATAAAAATAAATCACATTTACTCTTCGTCGTAAACCAGCCGACTGCCCAACAGTATACTTTAATAATGCGGCTCATACCCTTGTAGAACAGATTCGTTATCTTGGACTACACCTTGACAAACGACTAACCTGGAATCCTCACACAAGACTGAAAAGACAGGAAACTGCACGCAGATTCCGACTATTACAGCACTTGCTAGACAAACGGTCTAAACTTCCAACTCATTACAAAAGACTGATCTACATGACAATAATCAGGCCCATCTGGACATACGGAGTTGAGCTTGACCCAAACCCACTAGTTTCTAACCTTGCTTTCTCTTCCATTCCTGGCAATCCTCCGAGGCACCTGAAAAGAAAATGGCCTCGTGACCTTATATTGTAAAATGTTTTTAGAGTCCTACTACTGAGTAGTTTCTCTACATGCTGTATCGTATCATTATCATTATGTCATTATGATCAAATTTGCTTGTTGTATTTTTTATACAGTTGTAAATATCAATAAATAAAAAAATACCGTTGTAAGGGAGAAAAAGTAGTTCAAATAACAAAAAACTCTCCAAAGATTAAATTTTATATCTAGTGTTCTAATTTGTTTACGAAGACCCGGCTTATTCCATTCTCTATTGTTTTTAGGACCTAAGCCCTCTGCTATGTTTCATGTAGATTGGTTGAGTTGAGTTAAAGTTATTAAAAATTGTATGTTTCTTAAATAAAAATCAAATAATAAACTTAATTGCTATTAAAAGTTTTTATTTAAGGGTTTTACATTTAAACTTTAAATATTTGCTTTCTTATTTCCTATTGGAAAACAAATCTTTTGGTATTTAATAACCTTGAAATTCGTCTAGAGCCAAGGACGAAAATAATGATATAAAAAGTTGCTAAAATTATGTAATATAATAAATTTAATAAATTGAATAATCCTTTCGAATCCTAGAGTCTATTAAAACGAACGCCAATTATTTTAGATATAGGATCACCGAAGAAAAGTTGATTAAAATCGGCGACTGTCTCATTATGGCTTCTTGTTAGTTGGTGTGTACAAGGACATTAAACCATATAAACTAATAAGTCAATATTAAAAAAAAATATATCTTATTTTCTTTATGTTTAAATTTCTTCCTTCTCTTTTAGAATCTCAGCCAAGAAAGCATTTCCTTCAACTGTGTCTTGTGTTGTGATCGATTAACAATTAACGATCGACCACTTGAAATTGTTTTCATTCTAATAGTATATTTTTTAGTCACTTCTTTACCTTAAAAAGAATTTCAAAAGTATTTTCTATTAGGTTTTTTTTTTTTTTTCAGAATAGATGATCCTTATGACTATTAAATTAATCATGTAAAGTCATTGAACCCACTTATTTTTCACGGGTCCCAAACAACAATGCTTCCTACTCAATAGGTGCAAGGGCATGATTGATGGAACCTTTTGCAGTTGATAACCCTGGGTTAGCCCTCAACAAAGCCAAATAAAACACTCTGCTTCATCTATTGTTTGTAAAAAATAACGATTTGAGCATTGTCTATTGACGCTTTGTCAGTCGCTCTCGTTGGGGTCTGGAGGTAGTTTGCGCATATGATCTGGACACAGGACCTGCCTGGAAGCTAGAGGTAAATATATTAAGCGAAGTAATTAAAATGTAGGAGCTATATTAGCATTGAATACTTCAAGTGGAGTTGAATCCGTAAGATTGTAGATACAATTATAGGGGGGGGGGAGAGTTTAGCAACTAATATAAAGAATATCAGTAAAAAATATCAACATTAAAAAAGTGACTATATTTGGAAAACTGTGCGAGAGAAAAAAAATCATAGATATTTTAGATACAAGTAGCTGACGTAGATATAGGCCAATTACTTTTATACCTGTGGCAGATAGGCTGCAAACCGATTTATTATTACTATCAAGCTAAAACGTTTCGGAAAGGTACCTAATATGGTAATAGTAACTGATAAGAATAAGTAGATAGCTAGTTAGATAGAAGTAGTAAGTGAATGTGTAATGAGGAAATGCATATTTGCTATAGATAGATATCAATCATAAATCATTCTCAAGAGATCATAGCACCAATAATAATAGAAGGTAATCCATCCCGGGCTACCTGCCCCACTAAACCCCTTTTTTGACTGTCCACTAACCTCCCCCCCTGATGAAATAGGTAATTGAATACATACAGGTAGTTATGTAAATGTATATCTGATAGTTTGTAATTTCTCCGATTGCCTTGTGGCATTTTAAAGTTCATTAAACCCCCCTTTTTTTTTTTTGTACCCTCCTGAAAATTTAAATTGGATAATGATACTTACATATAGGGAGGTATGCTGATGGGCTGAAAGCCTGTGCCAACCCTCTAATCCGGGAGATCGCTCCTCCACCAAGACCTAGGAGGTGGCAAAGCACTGTCCCCCTGGTCGACGTCCTCGCCTTGGGAGGGACCTTCTGGCTCAGCAGCCTGAAGTCATCACTTCAACACCACCAACAGGAATAGCCCCTCCCTATTCCTAGTGAGCATCCAGGCAAATATATGCCATCACTGATGACACCGTCTTCATCGGACCCGGCAACCATTCTTATAATGCCATCCCGGCAAAACAAGATGATCTAATAGCCGGTATATGTACATATCATTTTTCTGTTGTATATATTCGTTAATGCTTATTTCTTTGTTCCAGGAGGTAAGAAAATAGAAAAAGTACAGCTGGGTATGATAGATCCCTTTGATTGCGTTTTGGCATTATAAGATTAGGTGAAGGGTCCAGTGAGGTAGTAAACATAGTAGGCTTACGCCAGTGGATTATTGGAACGGGGAGGGGCTGTTCCGCTGGTCGAATGATGAAAAAAAAAAATTGACTTCAGACTTTAAGGGTCTAAAGCCCTTCCCTCGTCGAGGACGTCGACAAAGGGAACCGTGCTGTGCCACCTCCCAGGTCTCGGTGGAGGGGTTTTTGGCGACGGTGCCCTATCACCTTTGAAACATTTAATTTAAACGGGAATAGGAGACTTAAGTTAAAATATCAGTAAAATTGAACAGCATTAAGAAAGTAGCTAAAATTGTAAAACCCCTACCTTTTATATTAGAACGTTTATATTTATCCCAATGAGTATAAAGTTTGTACATCTTTTTTTATGGGTTAGCTATAACCGAATCATGGAATAGTGGGTTTCTATTTTATTATTATTTTTTTTTAGGCTCATTTTTTTTTTAAAATGAAATGATTCGAAATATGGTACCCAACAGAAATTCTAATTACATAATTTTAAAAAAATGAATACTTAGGTTTTTTATTTTATTTTACATATGGTATTTGATATTAAATTTTATCTTTTTTTTAAAAATATATTTCTATTCTGCGTTTTTTGAAAGTTAAATCTTCAAAATTTTGGGCAAAGTTAAATGTTTTTTCTTGTTTTTACTAAGATTCATTGTTGGAAATAATCAACTAAATAAATAATCAACCTACATAATTTGTATTCTATAAAAAAGTATGTGAAAATTCTTAGAAGTGGTCGATATTTTTTTTGTTGAAAAACGAAGCCTTCGTTTAGGTTATATGAACATTATATTAAAAAATAGATTGGAATTTTCCTTAGAAACCTCCCATTCTGTTTTTTTTTTTTTTAGCTATTTAATTGAAGACTTCATTTCACTAAAAGCTTTTCTACTCTTAACTCCCAAGATTTTTCTCAATTTTAATTTTGCTAACCTTTATATAGAATATATACCAAGGGAAAGTATTGTAATCTTGCAATATTTTTAATTCGAATTTTCGACGGTAATAAACGTTCCGAGGTCCCGTAAGTCCAAATAACTAAGTCACGCGAAATGATGAATGAAATAAATAAATGAAAAAAGCTCAAAAACGCTAAGTCGTACGAAACTGAAATCACATATTTAAGGCGGGGATATACCTGGGACATGACTGCAATGTTTTCACTAAAATCGATTGACCAACATTGCCACTTCATAGAATCGATTTTTCACATTTTTTCGATTTTCCCCAAAACGGCTGGCCCAAACGAATCAACGAGAAATTAAGTGATCTTTAATACTAGGTAGGTTTTATCTTCATTGAAATAGTCTAAGGGCTTAAATGCCGAATTTTAGGAAAATCTTCCTCTAAAATATCTTTAATTTTGTTTATTTTAGGATAGCTTGGTAACCTCTAGATAACTCACCCTCCCGTATGTCAGAAATAACCAGGTTGGGGGTAAAAAAAAAAAGTTTTTTTAAATTCTCCGTTTATCTCATCCTTCATTGGCCCGCATATTTTATTTTCAAAAACCTTGAGGCGGTGTTCCTTCCTTACTGTAAGAGACCACTTTTCGCATCCATATTGAACAGCAGGAGGGATAATAGTTTTGTAGTTGTAACTTTAAAATTTCAGGACAGAAGATGCGAGCTAAGTAACTTTTGCTACTTCGAATATAGGATATCCTTTATTGGTTATAAAATTAAACAAGATTTTGTAGTTAAGACTTTTCTTGATATTTTTTCCACTCATGTTTAGATAAGATGATGTCTTACAATACTTCGTAGTTCATAATTTTTACTATTGTCTATTTCAATAATTCTCACTCAGAAACTAATTGTTATAATTCGAATAGTTTGGTAAATGTTGATAAAATAATTTACAACACTGATGGCACACTGTTTTAAATTTTATTTAATACAGTGCCTATGTTACGCTTTTATTTTATAAATTTTATTTCTTTGGTACCTTTGCTGTAGTAACAGAAAATAATGAGTTCAAACATTAGTCTTTCTACCGGTTTTTTA
>NW_027115055.1:11357-12066 GCF_000696795.3 Halyomorpha halys
ACAAAAAGAGACTGGGGAGTAAGAACGAAACAATATTGTCATGAGAAGAGTCTGGATTTTCGCTCAATGGCATCCTCTAGCTTCGAATTCTACCTAACCTCAAGATAAATTCGAATCATTGAAGAGACATTTAAATATCAATAATTTTATATAGCACAAAATATCACGTTTCGGGGTTACTCCACAAAATTGCACGTTTTGAGGTTTTTCGGCACAAAATTGCACTTTGTACTCATTTTGGTGAAAATTCCACGATTTTGAATTTAGTTTAAAGATTTTAATAAATTTCATTTAGTGCTTGTACTAAGGCAATATCTCTCATTATGTATGCCAATGTTTATTTATTTCAATTTAATTTAATTATTTTTGAGTTATTTATTATGAAGAATTGAATTTAACCTAAAAAAAAAAGAACAAGTAATCACAAGCGGCGAATATTATTAACCGGCGCCTGCGGGTTAACTATGAAAAAGTTTACAAAGAACTTATTTAGCTTATTATTGGGCCACCCATAGCTCAGTGGTTAAGACACAGTCTTACCAATTTGATGTCTATTGGTGGTGCCGGTTCGAATCCGGCCTGGGACGTTGACTTTTTTCATTGCGTGGCGGTCCCACAAAATGAAGAACTTTGACCCCCAACCATGGTTAAGCAGTATAGGACTCCAATTGGAGTCTTGGCCGAAAAAAAAAAGAAAAAAGAAGCTTAT
>NW_027115055.1:12116-12787 GCF_000696795.3 Halyomorpha halys
TTGGACATATGGAATTGAGCTCTGGGGCTCCATCAAACCATCAAATTCTTCCCGCACCCAATCGTTACAATCCAAAATCCTACGTAAAATCCTTGATGCTCCTTATTACGTCACAATTAAACTCATTCACAAAGACTTTAACATCCCATTCGTTGCAGATTTGACCCAAAACAGATATGCGTCGTTTCATTCCAAACTCCTTAACTATCCTAACCCATTAATTCTTAATCTTTCATTCTTAACAATCCCTGATAATCCTCCGAGGCGTCTGAAAAGAAGATGACCACGGGACATTCTAATTTAAATTAATGTTTGAAGTACCACCACCAATGGGTGGTTCCTTCCCAAGATTTTCAAGTGTATATGAAACATACAACATATTTACCTATTGTATTATTTTGTACAGTTGTAAATAACATTAAGTAAATAATAAAAAAAAAACAATTAAAAAAATTTATAAAGTGACTATTTATATTAATAAGAAAAAAATTGTTTCATTTACAAAGGTATCCTGTGTATGAGGCAAGCCAATAAGTTAGGCAGCTCAACACTTTTAATTAAGTATTTTTCTCTTCTCTCTTTCTTCTTAAAATTTCTACCTACCTAAAATAACAAAACTATGGGGACTGGGATAGATTTCCGAATAAGCCTTAAGGTAATAATTATGTAGC
>NW_027115055.1:12837-13448 GCF_000696795.3 Halyomorpha halys
TGGTGGTGCCGGTTCGAATCCGGCCTGGGACGTTGACTTTTTTCATTGCGTGGCGGTCCCACAAAATGAAGAACTTTGACCCCCAACCATGGTTAAGCAGTATAGGACTCCAATTGGAGTCTTGGCCGAAAAAAAAAAGAAAAAAGAAGCTTATTATTGTTTTAACTTCGATTCCTTCTCCGCTTTTGATTCTACATCCTTCCATCTGGCCTTTTTAGTAATAATTTTGAACTTGAACAAAAGTTGTTTTGTTTATATATATATATATATAACATATAATCATAACCAATATATTTTAAATCAAACTTTTTTGTTTGTCTACATTAGGATATGTTAGTTAAGATGTTAAAGCGTGTTAAATGGAAAAACTGATGTTAAATGGAGAATTTTTCCTTCTTTTACCATGTTAAAGGGATATACCATATAACATGATTGAAAGTCTCTTACTTGGTCTGTTAAGTGGAGAATGATATCATGCAACAGACCAGCTGAGCTTGTCATCATTTTGTTTGTTGTGTTAGGTTACTTGCTCGTAGTCACTTTTCACTTAATTTAGGCATGTTGTAATAAATGACTTTAATCAATACTTATAAGTAAACAATAACATGAAG
>NW_027115055.1:13498-17055 GCF_000696795.3 Halyomorpha halys
ATAAATAAATATTTTTTTGTCTATTTATGTTTTTCTTTGCTGACCGCATTCCCCCGACCATCTTCTCCAATCAATTAAAAAAATACATATAATGAAAACATTTTATATATATTCTTTTTACTTTCTTGAAACTGGTAAATAAAAATAAATTGTATCCAATTTGGCTTAAAACACTCTTTATTCCTTTAAAAGTCCAACGTTTCGGCCAATTCGTCCATCCTCAAGGACAATCTATCACATAACAGCTTTTATTATACCCTAATTTTTAGCAATTTTATCTGATTATTAATTAAATGGCATACTTTAAATACAATTTACACTCAAATTAATAATTTAAAAACTTTTTGCCGGCTATTCTGTCAGGTCATCTATTCAGTCAAAATAATCCTATGAGAAAATAAAAAATGAGGGAATCATATTAATTTATTAATAAGCTTTCCTTAGCTTATGTCTAATTACCTAGTTTGACACTCTTCACATTAATATTAAAACTTTTAATTACAAATCAATTTAATACTATTATTATTTGTTATCATAACAGTATTAGTAACCTTCCTTACACTCAGGTCAGGCATATAATTTATTTATTTCAACCGTATTTTAGTTAAAATTCTTATTTCTTTTATTATTAAAATCCATATCAAAGTTATTTGTAAATATTAACATATATTTTACCCATATATTTGCATATTGATGGTTCCGATTTCTTTTGTCCGTTTTAAAATTCAATGTATAATTAATGATTTATGATGTGTAAATAGACCCCAGGAATTTTCTTTATGTAAAATTATTGTATTGTCAAAATGAAATATGTGCTGGTTTTAGCCTACAGGCAGCACTAGTGCTGTTTTATTGGGATTCTTCTGATGTATTACTGTGTTCATACATTCTATACATTGAAACCTTATTAATAAATTAATATGATTCCCTAATGTATTATTGGCTCGTAGGATAATTTTGACTAAAATTTCAGAATAGCCTGTATCAAGTTTTTAGTTATTGATGTGAGGGTAAATTTTATTTAGAGTATGCTATTTTATGAATAATAATGTTGTTTGTTAAAATTGTTAAAAATCAATGTATAATAAAAGCTGTTATGTGATAGATTGTCCTTGAGGATGGCTGAATAGACTGAAAAATTGGACTTTTAAAGAAATAAAGAGTGTTTGAGACAAATTGGATACAATTTATTTTATTAAAACATCATATTATTAATTGCTTCGATTGACCTAACTGTTAAACGATATTAAAAAAAAAATTAAATAATGATCGAGAACTTGTTAGAAGAAAACTTTTACCCAAAAAGGCATATAAATAAATCATGGTATACAAAATCAACAATATCCTGAATTAAATAATTATAAAAATTATATCTTTCATGACTGCAAATATTGTATGATGGTATAAATTGTATGATAATTACCGTCGTAAATACTGTCATAATAATGAATACTTGAATGTATAGGAGAAATGTCTGAACAAATAAAGCCAAGAATAACCCAATACATGACAATTTGTAAATATATTGGAAATAAAATTATCTGTAGTTGCTCAATCTAGCATAAACTCAAATCATAAATTATATCTCTAAAAATCCCCTTTTATTGGATAATGACAGCTAAGTAAAAAAAAAGATAATCCTAGAAGCTTTACATATTACCAAAAATATATAACATAATAAATTATAAATACAGACACAATATTTAAATACCACTATGGCAAAAATAAGTATTTTTAAAATAAAATAAAAACATTATAAAACGTAAATAGTTATGATTTACAGAGCCTAACTAAGATTAATTTAATAAGTAATAAATTAAATAATCTTAGTAAAAGTAATTATAAATTCTTAAAAAAGATATATGGGAGGTAATAAATGAGTGCATATGAATAGATACGAGGTAGTCTCTAATCTTCAACCACCACATTTGTGACAAGCTTAAGAATCAGGTACAGTAGGTACAGTTCTAATATTTTTTATAAATTAATATAAAACTTTAAATCAATTTAAAGTATCTGATGAAACATCGCACGGATCAGACAAAAATTATTGCTAGAGATCTTAAATTGTTATCTATTATATGCTACGATATAACTATAACTTTATTTAGTACTATACTATAACTCTAACTAAACTATAACTACTCAATCACAGTTTATGCCTAACGTTACAAAGGCTTAAAACCAATAACTCGATAAGTTCTTCGACGCTGGATACAATGAACTTGTGATGACAAGTTTTAACTAGCTTACTGGTTTTAACCGACTCCCATCCGTATGCCTCCTCATTGATTAATTTATCAGCTGCTAGTAACTGAGGAGTTCTTTACAAGCACTTCTGTTTTAAAAACGCATATATCCATAATCAACTTAACGTTGTAAGTGCAGATTTAAAAAAAAAAAAAAAATACGATTTGATTGTATATCACTTTTTGGCATCACTTAAAAAGTTTATATCTACTTAGAATAGAAATTTATCATTCTTACATATTAGGATGTGTTACATCTGTGAAGTCGAAAATCTAGAAACTTTAATTATAGGGCTTATATCACATATGTACGTAACTGAGGAGTTCTTTACAAGCACTTCTGTTTTAAAAACGCATATATACCATAATCAACTTCGTTTTAAGTGCAGATTAAAAAAAACAAAAAAAAAAAAATTGATAGTATATCACTTTTTGGCATCACTTAAAAAGTTTATAGTTTTAGAATAGAAATTTATCATTCTTACATATTATGTAATGTGTATCATCTGTGAAGTTGAAAATCTTGAAAATTTAAATTATAGGGCTTATAGCACATATGTACGTTGTCTAAATAACATTTTATATATTTTTCTTATTTTTACCGTGTATACATTTTTTTTTCTAAAATTTAATTATTTTATGTATTTTTTAAAAATTAGTCTAGGAGTTTTGGTTGAATTCAATTCGTTAGTATTAAAAAAAATAAAATAAAACTTGAGACAATATTTGTGATAGAATTTTAAAAATTTAAAACCAATTTTAATAAAAAGAACTCTATATTTTATTTATGTATATTTTTATAATGAGTATTTTATAAAAAGAAAAAAACTCACACCTTACATTCTCTTGCACATCCTGGAACCAACTGAAGAGGTTAAAAACGGAAACGAACAGTTGCTTCCTCCTAGTGTTAGTAAATGTGATGGGGTGGAAACAGTAAATTATTTCACCCCAATTTAGGATTAATTTAATCAAAATGATGTATAATTACTAGTCAAAATTGATGAGTCTGCAAAATTGGGAAATAAAAAATGGTGGCTGTTTCAAAACGTTAAAAAAAAATTAACTTTTCATTCGGAGCTCTATATCTTTAAAATTACCAATAACACTAGAAAACCTAAGAGAACATCGTTTAAAGTAGAGTAAACATGAGCAATAATAGAGCTATTTACATTTAATGGTTGGGGGGATATAGCTTTTAATATTGCAACATTTCATAAAGAATGCACTGAAAAATAAATTGTTAGTGAATTTATTTTGAGTAATCTATATCCCAAAAACTATTCGACGTACAGATGTCTATTAGCA
>NW_027115055.1:20551-22579 GCF_000696795.3 Halyomorpha halys
ATACACTATTGAAAACCAAAAGCTATTTGAAATTTTGAAGAACTGTAGATTTCTGCAGACAAGGAAAGCGATTTGAAAGAATCAAGATTTTTGTATATTCATTGAACAATTGTGGATAAAACGAATGAGAGTTCATAAAGTAGCGAAGAAGGAGAAGTCCAGAAATGCGGTTAAATTTGGATAGTCACTTTCGTTTGTTAGTCCTTTCAGTAGTGGTAAGTAGATACACACAGTTTACTGACATGCCTTGGTAGAATAAGAACTTGCCTTCTGATTTTCCTAACTTAACCAGTTATAACAATATAGTTTTGAAAATAGTTTATAATAATATTTGTATGCTAATTCGCATACAAATGGCAACTTCTACATCTCGCGATGTGTAGGGAAGTTCCTGTAAAAATCATTAGTTAATAATTGTATTTCTACTTCATTGCCAAACATAGTTTTACAATGCCAAATGATGAAAAACAATTCTTATTGGGAAAAACTGTATCGAATTTCTGTTTTTTATCGTTCGTTATCTGCATAGTGCTCACCAGAGCTCTTTTGGTTTAGGTATAAAATAATAATCATACGCAACTATCCAAGGTAAAGAATGATTGATGCAATTTGTAATAAAAATATCAATTTGAAAAACCGAGAAAAGAAGAAAAACCGTACAAATTTCCGGTTTACTGTGTAAAGATGGGCCATCAATCTACGACAGCGTGATTATGATCTTAGCCCAGTACAATAGGAAAATCAGATTCAATTAAATTGATCCAGATTGCTTGGATTACTCTCTTATATATTAAATAATGATAAATCATATAGTAATTCGTCATCTATAAAATAATATGGACATGATTTGATATGTTTGCGTAGCATTTGAAGCGTTCAGGGAAAAAACATTATGATACCACTTTTCAATTTTTTTTTTTAAAGAGATTTACTTATTTTTCCAAACCTGCTTTCACTTTTTGGTTAGAATTTTTTTCTTTTTAAAAGTACATACTTTTCGCTTCGTCTTAGAGCTGCGCAATTGTACTAGAAATATAAAATTAAAAACATAGAGATATGCACTTCTTTCCCTGGACCCTCCATATAAAACGACTCCATACCGATTCATATATTTATTATTTCATAGATGAGAAAGTATTATTTGATTTAATAACAATAAGGCGCGAGCCAACCAATTTTAAAATTGAAATATAACAGACATTCACCGCCATTGTTTCTTCACCAGTCTCGTTTTTTGTAGTTGCCGTACATACTAAATACTTAAATATCTCTCTCTACCTTCAAACATATTTCCTGATTATTTGTTTTATAATTATTTATCATTTTATTTCGTAGATGATAAAATATTTCCTACTATCTGGATCAATGCAATTGAATCTGTTCCATACCTTCCTACCGCCAATAATACAATGTATTATCTATACAATCTATTACAAATCTTCCTATTAACTTAGCAACAAAAAATAAAAATAAATTCGTAACAACTATGAATCTTAGTAACTTAGCAAGATTGAACAAATATATTATGTTAAGTTTCAGGACTTATTTGTAGCCTTGCAAGGTATAATAGGCTTTTTAGAAGAAAATTTCGATTCGCAAACTCAACTTACTTTTAGATAGGATTCATAAGATTCAGAGGTGCGGAAATGGCACTGGATGTTTTGAGAAGAAACAGGAATAAATAAATAAACCTGGTGACATTGAAGCTTATAAAGAAGAAAAAATGAAAAAAAAGAAGTGGAATTAAATTAAAAAAGAGAATATAAAACTTGATTTTGTACGACTGAACGGAAAATATAAAATTATTTTCTCAAATCACAATTCATTATTAAGCTCATTGGTCACACAGTTTACTGACTTGCCTTGGTAGAATAAGAACTTGCCTTCTGGTTTTCCTAACTTAACCAGTTATAACAATATAGTTTTGAAAATGGTTTATAATAATATTTGTATGCTAATTCGCATACAAATGGCAACTTCTACATCTCGCGATGTGTAGGGAAGTTCCTGTAAAAATCATTAGTTAAT
>NW_027115055.1:22629-23746 GCF_000696795.3 Halyomorpha halys
ACTATAAAGTACTTTATGACTTTTATGTTCATAAAAGTAGTAGTTTTTATGATATTTTTTAAAAGTTTATCCGAACAACTAGAAATTAACATTTTGTGAATTTAATAATAATATATAAATATTATAAACTACTTTATAGTACATTTAACTAACTTTCATTTCAGGGATGGCAGCGACCTGAGACATATTTTTTCATAAATCAAAATGTTTGTCTGAACAACTAGAAATCAATATTTTGAGAGTTTAGTTTGTTGAATATCATGAAAAATACTATTGCTACGAAGATAAACATCATAAACTACTTTATAGTACATTAAAATTAGCTTTAATTTAAATGCAGCTAGACATCAGAACGTCTAATGGTTCCTTAGATGAAGAGTTACCATAATAAATTCTATAACTACTGATTTTTCAGTGTATTTTTTATGAAATGCTGCAATTTAAAACGCCATATCTCGCGAACTATTAAACGTAAATATGTTTATTAAGCCTCATATTTTAGAAAATTTACTCTAATTTAAACGACGTTCTCTTAGGTTTTCTAGTGTTTTTGGTACTTTTAAAGATATAGATCTCCAAATGAAAAATTAATTTTTTTAAACGTTTTGAGACATCCGCCATTTTTTATTCCATCTACTTATTCTTGGCGAACTCATCAGTTTTGACTATTAATAATACATAGTTTTCACTAAAGTAATAAAAATTGGGGTGAAATAACTGCCTTTTTTCTCCTCTTGGGCTCTTGTACTATGTGTCTTCATCACATTTTGACTTGAAATGTTCTTTTAGTAGAGTATATTGGCGAGTATTTTATAGGCGAGCTGAAGCGTGACCGAAAACTATGTCATAGGAGTTTTTTTTTTTTTTAAATTTATTTATTGACATTTACAGCTGCCCATAAAATACAACAAGTAAATTTGAAGTAAGACCATAATGGTACGATAAATGATATACATATACATGAAAGGTATATAGAGAAACTACCCATTGGTAGCAATCTAAAGTGTTAGAAAAGTAAACAGTGTTATAGTGATTGGTGTATAATAGATGACTATTAATAATTAGAGCCTCAAAGTGACAACTTTGATTGGTCCCAAGGAGAATAGTAACAGAAAAA
>NW_027115055.1:23796-25561 GCF_000696795.3 Halyomorpha halys
CACATTTTGACTTGAAATGTTCTTTTAGTAGAGTATATTGGCGAGTATTTTATAGGCGAGCTGAAGCGTGACCGAAAACTATGTCATAGGAGTTTGTTTTTTTTTTTAAATTTATTTATTGACATTTACAACTGTACATAAAATACAACAAGTAAATTTGAAGTAAGACCATAATGGTATGATATATGATATACATATACATGATAGGCATATAGAGAAACTACCCTTGGTAGCAATCTAAAGTGTTAGAAAAGTAAACAATGTTATAGTGATTGGTGTATAATAGATAACTATTAATAATTACAGCCTCCTAGTGACAACTTTGATTGGTCCCAAGGAGAATAGTAACAGAAAAATAAAATTATTTACATGGCCAACACATGTAATGTAAGGTGGTCGATCATTTTTAAAAACTATCTCAAATAGCTAAATTAGTAGCAATGTAATTTCCAGGCGAGGTAAAATAAAATATGTACTCTTCTAAACATTATTATAATAATGATATTACTAATTAATGATAATTAATATAAATATATAGTATAGTTTTTTTCCTTACCTCCTGTATTAAACAGATAAAATATATATATTTACATATTTAGTGCCCTTCCTTTGCCACATGGCTTTATAAGGGGTTGGGCGTGGGTTACAATATTGGGCCCAATTCGATATTAATTCAAGAATAAAATTAAAAGAATGGAAAAATGAAACGCACATATAAAGAACGATAAAAAGCTAGACAAAAAAATGCTAGGAAAAAACCATGTGTAATTTTAGCACACAATTAAAAAAAAACCGTCCTATTTCACTCCTGTTCATTATGGGCAAAATCCTAGAAAAACTCTTATTAAAACGCCTCCATTCAATCCTTGACTCATATCATGTTATTCCTGACCACCAGTTTGGATTTAGAACATCTCATTCTACCATACTACAGATTCATCGAGTGGTTGATGTCATATCTTCCACATTGGAGCGCGGTATGTAATGCACGGGAGTCTTCCTCGATGTTGAACAAGCTTTTGATCGAGTCTGGCATCTAGGTCTGCTCTATAAACTTCGTAAATTCCTACCCCCAACATATTTCCTTATATTCCGCTCCTACCTCACTGATAGAACCTTTAAAGTAAATCATAACCTAGCCTACTCATCTCTCTTTTCTCAGTCCGCCGGTGTTCCTCAAGATAGTATCTTAGGTCTCATTCTTTCTGTAAACAACGACCCAACTACTGCATCACAAATACTAAAGGCACACATAACATCTATTGAAGAATGGTGTAAAAACTGGAGAATCAAAATAAATCCTGACAAATTCCACCAGATCACGTTTACTCTACGTCGTAAACCTCTGCCCTCCTGTCCTACAGTATCCTTTCTAAATACTCCACTAACCCCTGTTGAACAGATTCGATACTTAGGACTCCATCTTGACAAGAGACTTACTTGGAATCCACACACAAGACTGAAACGACAAGAAACTGGTCGTAGATTCCGATTGCTACAGCACTTACTTGACAAACGCTCTAAACTTCCCATTCACTACAAAAAAATAGTATACACTACGATAATCAGACCAAGTTGGACATGTGGAATTGAGCTCTGGGGCTCCACCAAACCATCAAATTCTTCCCGCGCCCAATCGTTACAATCCAAAATCCTTGATGCTCCTTATATACGTCACAAATAAACTCATTCACAAAGACCTTAACATCCCATTCATTGCAGATTTGACCCAAAACAGATATGTGTCTTTTCATTCCAAACTCCT
>NW_027115055.1:31251-32850 GCF_000696795.3 Halyomorpha halys
CTAGTCCTGAATAAGCACATAAGTTAATGATCCTCGGAAGAGATACTCTTGCTGGTCCACATCGAAGGCCATCTTGTAGAAGACGAGTGGTATTAATGCTTATTTTTATGCGATGTTTTATTATATTTATACGACCTCATCTAAATTAAAGTGGCATTTCACTTTTTCTAGCTTACAGTGCATTTGTGACGGTTCTAATGAGGTCTTGAGTTTTTAAAATTAATTCAAAACCTCATTAGTCCGCTGATTGATCAGCTGTATTAAATTTTTTATCAGTTTCAAAAATTGCATTTTTTTACTTACAATAGCACATTTTATTCATGTAGTACTTATTTGCTGTATATTGTAACCTTTCCATTATTCATTATTTCATAACTGCTCATTCAGTTTTCCTACGGATATTAACAAAATTCAGAATTGAGGAATGAAAATGGAAAAGGCTATAAGTGCCAAAAAACTAATTTTGATAAAATAACAAAAAAATAATGGCACTACTTTTGTTCTAAAATTATGAAACAATTACAAATCTAGGAACTAAACCGTTCAAGATAGGAACTTCCTTCCTCATTTTTCGTACTTCAGGCTCCTACTTTTCCATTTCTATGTCTCAATTAATGTTCTTATTAGTACGAAATAGTTGTTTCCATTTAAGATCTATTAAACCTTTTATTTTATATCTTCGATTCTAATGTATTTAATTAGGTAATATTAATAGCATATACTCGCACTGTCATCAAATTATGCTGCATATGATAATATAGAAAATACCTGATGAAGAGTGACAACTCCGAAACGTCGTTATTTGATGTAATAAATAAAAAAATTTAAATGAGGAAGAGGAAATTTTCATTCACTATATTTAATTACTTTAATGAAACTCATTCAGTAGATCCTATAATTTTAATTACGTCAATTTGATGCCATTTGGTATAGTTTATAGAACCTTAAAACACTCCCGAGTGCCGTGAAGATAAGTTAAGTCGTGTTGAAGTAATTATTTTTGTTTTTTAAAGGTACAAGGCCAAAATTTTGGTTTTTGGCAAAATGCGTATGTAGTATTTTTATCATATTCTGTATCATCTTGTTCTATTCTCCTTATTATATTAATTCAATAATTGTAAATTTTATTATTCATTTCAACATCCTTACAGTCATTTTTATTTAATTTATTTTAATAATTATTATTTTATTTTTTACTTTCTTTTCATTTTAGTAGTTGTTAATTAAATTATTAGTTGCCTCACTAATTCATATTGTACTTTTCTAGCTTAAAAATTGTAAAGCTTTCACAATGCTCTATTAATCTGACCTGTAATATTTACATTCCACGTCTATCGGTTTTGTGTTGTTTTGGCACCGACCGATATGACGTCATCTGGTTGGACCATTTTGGATGTAATTTTTTAAATGAATAAAATAAAAATAAATAAAAAGTGTTTCTTTGGATGCCAAGATGGGATATCAACTTTATTTTGTTCCCAACACTTTTTTACTGCAGTTTGGTAGCTCAGTCGGTCCGAATTGTTTTAATATCGTACTAATAATCAAGCACAGTGAGGTTACTATATAAAAACTATTCATATTTTATGCATAATGTAT
>NW_027115055.1:33225-34071 GCF_000696795.3 Halyomorpha halys
GCAAAATGCGTATGTAGTATTTTTATCATATTCTGTATCATCTTTTTCTATTCTCCTTATTATATTAATTCAATAATTGTAAATTTTATTATTCACTTCAACATCCTTAGTCATTTTTATTTAATTTATTTTAATTTTTTTTAATAATTATTATTTTATGTTTTACTTTCTTTTCATTTTAGTAGTTGTTAATTAAATTATTAGTTGCGTCACTAATTCATATAGTACTAATCTATCTTAAAAATTGTAAAGCCAATAAAATTGTAAATTCACAATGCTCTATTATTCTAAACTGTAATATTTACATTCCACGTATGTCAATCGTTTTTGTGTTGTTTTGGCACCAACCGATAAGAAAACCTGATCGGACCATATTGGATTCAATTTTTTAAATAAATAAAATAAAAATAAATATAAAGTGTTTTTTTGGATGCTAAGAAGAGACTTCAACTTTGTTTTGTTCCCAACACTTTTTTACCACACTATGGTAGCTCAGACGGTCCGAATTGTTTTAATATCGTACTAATATTCAAGCACAGTGAGGTTACTATATAAAAACTATTCATATTTTATGCATAATGTATCTGAAATTATGATAGATAATCAAATGATCTAATAGAAGAAAAACAAATCGGACCAGTATTAACGATGATACTGCGAATGTTGGTTATATTTCAGCACCTATAAGGCAACAAAGAATTTTTATATGAAATTTTCTCTTAAACTGGATGGAAACTGGCAAGAGGTTCGTTTGTCGTATATAAAGTTATTTTCTCAAAATCACAATTTTCTATTAAGCTCATGTATTAGCTACACATTTCTTCTGACCTCTACAACTAAGGATAC
>NW_027115055.1:34121-34954 GCF_000696795.3 Halyomorpha halys
TGTTTTTTAAATAACGTTCTGAATTTATTTTTTAAAAATATTTTATTCATTAGGTATTTTTATAGATTTACTTTATTTTTTCTTGAAATAAGCCTAATTTCAATAAGGTTAAATTTACTATTCTTAAACATTTTTAGTTTAATTACATGTATATTTTTTTCTAAATATGAAATAAACATCTACCTTCCTCTAATCTGTTGCTCAAGAGCGCTCAAAAAGCTAGAAGTATTTTTTATTTTATTTGTTTAACTCACAACTATGTTTAAAAAAAAACACAAAAAGAGACTGGGGAGTAAGAACGAAACAATATTGTCATGAGAAGAGTCTGGATTTTCGCGCAATGGCATTCTCTAGCTTCGAATTCTACCTAACCTCAAGATAAATTCGAATCACAGAAGAGACATTTAAATATCAATAATTTTATATTGCACAAAATATCACGTTTCGGGGTTACTCCACGAAATTGCACGTTTTGAGGTTTTTCGGCACAAAATTCCACTTTATTTTCAGTTTATTTGGGTTTGGTATTTTTATTTCATTTGGGTGAAAAAAAATTCCACGATTTTGATAAATTTCATTTAGTGCTTGTACTAAGGCAATATCTCACATTATGTAATTTAATTTAATTATTTTAAAGTTATTTATTATGAAGAACTGAATTCAATCTAAAAAAAAACAAACAAGTAATCAGAAGCGGCGAATATTCTTGGAATATTATTGACCGGTGCCTGCGGGTAACTATGAAAAAGTTAACAAAGAACTTATTAAGCTTATTATTGTTTCAACTTCGATTCCTTCTCCGCTTTTGATTCTACATCCTTCCATCTGATCTT
>NW_027115055.1:41015-45510 GCF_000696795.3 Halyomorpha halys
AAATAGCCGATGTTTTTAATTATCTATAATATTAATATTAATAATTATTTATTTTTTAATAATTAATTAAGACAATGTTCCATTTTGTAATAATCTGAAGAGTTACTTTTAATAAACAAAATATGAAAATATCAAGTAAAAAAAAATAGTTTTATATAACTTTTAGCATTTTTATGTTATTGTTTCCTGACATTGCTCTATCTATTTGAAGGTTAATATAAGTGAATTGATTTTTCTATCAATTTTTTTGAAAAAATATGGCTGATTCCATTAAATGAGTTTACATGTATTAAAAATTACAAAACCCAAAAGATTCTTCCAGTAAGTAGGCCAACATATAATTTCTTAGAAAAAATCAGGTAAGATTCGTTTCAGCACCTTTCTATGCTGTTTCATAATTTACAAAAAAATAAATGAAAGGCTCATGTAGGACGGAAAGTTTTAGAAAAATTATTTATTTGTCTCTTATGGAAATTTTACACCCAAGAGCATAGCAATTTATGTAAACAAATCATATAAATAATAATCCGTTTAACGACCAATGCAGATAATCACTATATGTATAAATAGATAGGAGATATAGCCAATAGAAGAATAACAAATATTGTATATTCACAAGCATTTTGAAATTAACCTGATGAGAAATATGTGCTTTTGTTTTTATTTCTTTTAAGCTTTATCATCCAGCCACAGCAATTAGTGGTCGGGTACAGCTAATTAATAAATAAATAGTGTTCTAATGCACTATTTATTTAGACCAAATATAATTTTTTAAATATTTATACATATGTTTTTGATTTATTTATATTTGTGATGTGTATATATCATACTAATACATCACAATATGCACTAGCATGTATATATATTATTACTCTTAGAGTAAGATACAGAGTAACGAACTGAAGGAAAAAATTAATTGGGATTATAGTTTTAGGAATTCATTGTATATTTCATATGCCCATTCTTTATTGTTTTATTTTTTAATTAATTTATTCCTTAAGTGTGTATTTTAAATAAATAATTTCGTACTTTACATAGCTTTTGACTATTTCTAAAAAAATGGACTATAAATCTGTAATTAATATATATTAAAATCCAATTAATAATATTTCGTCAAATATGACCTTCGCTGTGGGTTGTATGCTGTATAACATAATTATATTAAATACAAATTTATTTTGAATGTAATGAGGATCAATCTTTTTTAAGAATCACTCAGGTAAACGTATAAATTAAATCCTGGAAACTCCCCCCCGCCTTTCTCCCCCTTCCTTCCCCGATTACCTTTGTGCTCCTTTACTTATGGTAATTAAAGTTACAACAAATTAAATAATAAATAACAGATCCAGAATACGTCACATATTTACCATTTTTTTTCTTCTAATTTTTGAGAAACTTTAAAACTCACATATAAGGATTCTATTTGCAGTTCTTTGGCATCCTTTCCAGTCTTCGCGAAATATGTCGGTTATCCTTACTCGATTCTGGATCTATCTGGTACCGAAGACTAGTGGTAACTAGTTGACGCTGAGCACTAATTAAAGCAGATATTGGGAATCGAGGCTCTTGCACAGGCGGGATTAGTGGAGAGGATTGGGGTGGTCGAGTGCCATCTGTTCTTCCTTCTAGTACAGATGATGCCTCCCGATATGGAGTACGCGAGGATGTTACGAGAAGCCGTCACCTGAACACAAAAATGCATCCTGACGGTAAATTATTAATTATAGTAATTAATATGGTAATTGTGGAAATTAGATTTTAGACTGAGAGTCTTTTCGTGACTGAATTAATTTCCTCTGCTCATGCTGTTATGTCCTATCAAATTTTTGTAAGAACCGATTTTTTTATATTTCATTATAACAAATATAATATATTATTTTTTTTTTTAGATATTCCTGCGAAAAATATTAGATATATTTGCATTAATTGATTTCCCTCTAGCTCACAAACTATCACCATTATTAATGTTATTCTTACCAATTGTTAAAAAAATTGGTAGCTACGTTTCTTAAGAATTAAGAAAAATTATACTGCCGTTATTAATAAAGATTCCAAAAATGTATGTTTTTTAAAAATTTACACTTATGAATATTTGTCATTTTCTTTTTTTATTTTTTATTAGAGTAAAGTAGGAAGTGAGGAAGGTTACTTTACTTCGTTGTCTGAAATGAGGTTTTACAATTTCGCTTTAATAAAAAAAAAAATCTAGTTCTCAATCAGCAACATTTAAAAATGGTTGTTAAATTATTCCTGTCCAAGAAATTCAATTTCAACTCCCAAAAAACAATTTATATTTATATAAAATTCAATATTTTTTCTTTAGATGTCCACTCTTTTAGATATTCTTTCAGAAATTAAACAAGACCCCTATCTAACAGAGTATGTAGAAAAACACGTAGTTTATAACTCTTCACAGAGCCAACATACTTTTTCCATTTTTTCACTGAATATCTCTCCATTTTTTAATTTAACTTTGTTTTATTAACAGGAGTAATATAGAAATCCAAGGAATAAAGAGGCCCTCGTAGACTGTAACACAGATTTCCAAAAAAAAAATATACATATTTCTGGCCAAAAACCTGTTTGAATAAATATTTAAAAATCTATAAATATATGTATAGTAACTAAAAATATATATAAAAAACAAAAAGAATGGTAAACAAATTTAATTTTAATTTATCCATCTTGTAGCTACGTTATTAAACAAAAACACTTTTTTATTAGACAATTAAAAAACAATATTGCAAATTGGTCGAAATTCAACCTGAAAATCAATATTTTTATGTTTCACAAAACAATATGTTTTAAGTTATGAATCATAAAAATATTGACTTTCAGGTTGAATTTCGGTCTGATTAGAATTTTTTATTCATTTTTAGAATGAAATTATCTGATCTTATTTCACCATTCTGGTTACATTCTCAATCATTGGTGCAAAGAGACTAATATTATATTATTATGAACTCGTGCTGTCCTGGAAACCAAGGAAGGAAGGAATAAATAAACGCATGAGGTCGGGTTAGTTTTGATTTTCACGGCATGTTGTTTGGATTCAGACTAATATTAAAAACCCAAATTTTTTATCTCGACAGACAATTTGAAGTTTATTTTGTAAAAAAAAAAAAAAACCTTAAAATTTACGTTCATTTACACATATGTACACTTCTCAGAAGAAACCACCGTTATCATGTTTTAGATATCTATTGCCTTCCTATGCACCACTATTAGCCAATTTAAAACGTTATTTGTTATTGTTCACTAAAATTTAATTTCGTATAAATGAAGACCAGATTTGGGATTGGTCTCCTTATTTGCCAATAAGTGTGGTGTGGAATACATAAATCTGGTTTTTAAAGAGGTGATAGTAAATCTTAAAAGCTACAACCAAAAAAGTTAATTTTCTTTTTTTAAGTGCGTTTACATTAAAGTGGCCATAATGTATTTTAATAAATATTATATATAATTAGAAACAAATATATAAATAATAATAAAAGATATCCAAAGATAGTATAGAAGGTTGAGACTATTTGTTATCTTTAGTTATTATTAATAAAATTGCCAGTTTCAAACAATATAATCAAAATACATATATAAAAAAATAAAAGCCAGATATTTATTTTGGTTTCAAAATATAATTTAAAAAAGATTAAAATATAAATTTATCTGACTACTGCTGAGTTTATTTTAAATACACAAGATTCCAAGAACATTTAGTTTTATTCCGGATATTCGTTAAAAATGTCAGAGGCATTTCCAACGTTAAATGAATTAGGAGGGTTATAAAATTTAAAGTAGTTTACACGAATATAGATAGCTGCTTATTAAGCCTTTTAAAAATATATGTGTAAATGAATTTGCAAAATTTAAACTATTCGAAAAATTTTTTTTAAAAATAATAGTTTAGCTTTGAACAATATTTTCTATTAATAAAATTGTCCTAAATTACATCGTTATTCTGGTCAGACCAAATTAGAGGATTTAGGTTCGGCGCATATTGAAGTACAAAGTAAGATATTGAAAAAAAAAATTATTGTGGCAGTTTCAATAAGATATTTGCTGATCTTAAGCCAGGCACATATTGAGGTGTAGTTAGCGCTGGGAAGTACATCACGAGACCAATATGGATGGAACTAGCGAATCTCATTCAGAAACTGCGACATTTTAGCATGCTCTCGAGTTTCTGTTTATTAATGTTTCTTTTTTAATCTTATTTATATGAACGCATAGAGGGTGGGTCTTTACCATACTGCATAATCTTTTGTTGATAACAATTTAGAATAGAGAGCCATTTGAATCGATATGAGTGTTTGCACTATCAGGAATCAGGAATTAGGAGATTTAGGTTATCACTTATTATAATTATATAATAATATTATTATTCATTTTACTATTGTTTAATTATTCTGAGCCCCACAATTTGCTGTGTCCATTCAGGTCACTAACTGGAGTGGTAAGTCATGGAAGATGAATTAATAATGCTTGGGTATGATTTTTT
>NW_027115055.1:48257-49691 GCF_000696795.3 Halyomorpha halys
GGAAAATAAATAGTTGTAAACTATTTTTATTTCTCTTTTGACCGCAACCCTGACCATCTCCCTATATATAATAAATCTGAACCATTATAGTTTATTTTACAATATGATTTTTAATGTCGACTGTTGTTGTTTTACTCAGACTCTGATGTAGAATCCATAACAATTTTGGTTACGGAAATATTTATTCTAGCAGTTAATTCGCCAGCAAATTGGTGAAAGAGATTCTCCTTCACGCGGAACATAATGAGGGTCTACCCAATGAGAAATTTAATCGAAAGATATAAAGTTTTCAATCAGTCTTTCACGTTCAAATGTTTTGAATCCACATTTGGGATCCTCCTGATTAAGAGTATTGTTCATTTACAATTAAACTCATGCTGATGATGTATAAGCAACTTGTATTTTACACAACTATTTACTCAGGAATACAATTTAATTTAATAGGAAGCGATAATGAACAGACTGACATGAATAGAAATACACGAACCAGTTCCTTAGGAGTCCAGATAATCGAACAACAAGAGCTGTGCATGTCGTTGTATCAGTAAAGCCGAAATTTATTTAAATACTGTTATAATTAATTCAGTCCAAAGTATGCCATAGTGAGAAGAGGATGTTTCCGAGGGGCTGTTTACTACAGATTAACTTATAATGAATAATTAGCGAAGTAATAATGCTAGAATAAATATACATTATACTTTAATTATATACACATATATTTACATTGTAGAAAACAGTTTTATAAAATAAAATAATTAATTCATATTAATTATAAAGGCATATTTTTCATATTCTCGTTTTTAAAATTAATAAATAGGTGACTTATACAACAAAACATAATAAAAATTTTGCAAACTTTAAAACAGATATAAGGAATTTGAACAAAAATTATACAGATATGATAAACAAGTTAAACTCCAAAACCCCTTCCCATCAAATAGTTTTTTAAAATTTTTTCATTCTTTCTTATTACTTCGGTCCCAAAATGTCACAATTCCCAATAAACCCACTTCCTCTACTCTTATAATCACACGTGGTGTTCCTCAGGTCTCCGCACTCTCACCAATGCTATTCTCAGTATCTATACACTGATGGCCTACAACTTTACCAATCCTTTATCCTGCAGAAATGTTCGAGACGATCCGTAAGCTGTAAGAAGATATTGATGATAACAACGATTAACTTCCTCTATAAAATTATCAACAATATAAAATACACCACCATATAACCAACTATTTATAACTCTATATGTTTATAACTATCTATAACTAGTTATAAATAGTTGGTTATATGGTGGTGTATTTTATATTGTTGATAATTTTATAAAGAAAAATAAAAGTTAATGGTTTTAAAATTTAAATAAATAGGTTTGAAATTAAAATGAAGAAAATGACCTGGGCAGAATAGCCTGCAATAAAAATTATAAATTAATGT
>NW_027115055.1:49922-58264 GCF_000696795.3 Halyomorpha halys
CTTCACCCTCTTTTTCATCGGAAATAATTCATTGGACTGTAACTTGTAAGTTTTTCATTTTTTGGGAACGCCTCTAAATGAAAAAAGTCAACGCCCCGGGCCAGATCCGAACTGGCACCGCCAGCAGATCTCAGATTGGCAAGACTAAGCCTAACCAACTGATCTACGGACGGATCTACGGACTGATCTTGGCCCGGCTGTAACTCTTTACAATATTTAAAACTAAAAAGCCCGTCGATTTCCTCGATTTGTTTACCCCGTGTTCCTCTGTTTACTCCAAACTCACAAACTTTTATATTCCTTCTCATTGAACGGTTTCCTTTAAACAATGGTTTATAATCCGTGCCACCTCGTTCTGGAATTCTCTACCCATATTCATTCGTAAAATCCTTTCATTATCCGCGTTGTAACATAAATTATTTCTCCTACTCCTCAACTATTGATCTTCCTCAAATCTGTAATATTAAAATAGGGTGTATGATATATATGTTGTTTTTTTTTCTTAAGACATCTTTAGTTATTTTATTTATTAATATATTTCAATATTAACCCGTCAAATATTTTATTGTTTAGTTTATGTTTTGTAAATAGTAAATATCAAGCCTGAAACTAGCACTTTTTTTATTTAATTTGATTTTTTATATTACTGTTTTCACTATTTTGATTGTGTTATTTGTAATTAGACTATTTTATGTCAGACAATTTGCAATCAACTGTTCATTGTAATTATTCTAAGGGGACTAGACTTCACTGATTAAAATTAATTTTTATTTAATTTCTTTTCATAATATCTAGTTTAGTTTTTTTTTTGGTTGGCTCTATAGACCTTGTAGATCTTTGGTAAACCAAACCTGCCTTCACTACGCTTGCCTATCTTGGGGTATGGGCTTCCCATTTTGTACAAGTAGCTTTTTCGCATCTTTGTTGATTTTGTCTATCCATCTGGTTTTTGGCCTCCTACATGGTCTCTTGCTACTATATTGGTATTCATTATTGTGTAGAGGCGTCCTGATGGATTGCTTCGTGCCACATGTTCCGCTCGTGAGATATTGATGATCACTGTTATTTCTTCTCCTTCATTTGTTAAGGCTCTGATCCCAGATGCTCCTATAATAAAAACAACAAATTACGAAATAAGATATAATTAATGACACAGTTTAAAAACATACTTTCTAAGAACCATATAACCGTCTTTGCATTACTAATTATTTATGTTCTTTGAATTATTTCGCAAAGGACCTCATACTTGACGCAGATTCGATTTCTTCTCAGGCTTAACTGTAACATGGTAAAGTTATTTTAAATTCGGTTCTATAGTTACATTTTCTGTGCAGCTAAATGTTAACGCAGTTATTATTTTAAGTTATTCGCTTAAAAATCATTAGATTTATGAAAACAATATAGGATTCCGTAATGCGTACAATCGATTTTACGGACGTGACCATCGTTACAAAGGTCTAAGAAAAATAGGCGTATTTAATTTAATTTTATCAGTAGCCATTTCCAAAGAATTAATAAATAAATTATAAATAAATTTTCCGAAATTTTTTAAAAATAAAAAAACCGAAATGCTTCCAAGAAATTTTGTTTGAAAAATAAGGCAAACGTAGTAAAGAAAGTTTTTGTTTTCTTTGTACTGTATAATTAATGTTTTTAATTTGTGTGGATATTATTTTTAAATTTATATAAATATAATTAGACAACTGAACTAAAACCATTGTTTACAAAGTATCAAGCATAAAATTAACAGAAACATCGTAAAAATTCTTTCCAACCATATATATGTAATATTAAATAATTATTATATTAATATAAATATTGATGTAACGAGTACCTCTAATTTTGACACCATTCTTTAAAGGATGTGGTATTTTGCTGCATACTAATGCAAAAGATGTGTCATTATTAGAACTGAATATTTATTTATTTAAATTCAGCATTTTTTTAGTATTAATTAACATTAAATTAGTTTTAAAAAATATTTTTATTTTCTCATTTAATCTAAATTTAATACAACATTTTCCTATTCTATTCCTAAGGATTAAGCCCTAGGTCTACACGCAAAACGCAAGTTAGTAAAAAAATGAATGTGTGATTCCTTTCGAGTTGGGTTCTTTAAATCACTACCTGCCAAACAAATTCCTCCATTTTGATACTCATTTTCTCCAACAAAGTCTCAGTTTGGGACGTTGCGATAATTTGAAGTATCGATATCCAATATTATTGAATGGAAAGTATCGATATTCTGATATCGGATAAAAAGAATCAATATGATACTTTACCTTCTGATATGATACTTTCTTTAAAGCGAAAAAAGAAAAGGCCTGAAAATATGGGTAGCGAATGAAAAGTATCGATACAAACATACAAAGATAGAATCGATACCACTGAATATTGAAAGCAATGAAAAGCTTCTAGACTCAGTCACTGTACAGTCAGTATCTTCTATAGTGTTAAGACCTAGACCATGCTGAGCTAAAATACTGAAAGTTAAAATTAATTCAAGTTCTAAGATTCTTGAGATAAAAATAAAAAATAAAATGAAGAATTTGTTACAGTTTAAAACGCTTTAAATATTTCTAATGTTTCAAAGTTTAAATCTGCTTGAAGTAGTTCGTGTGGTGTATACAGAACCTACTGTCAATGTAATCGAAAGGCCTTTACATTAGATCATTAAAAATATATATATTTATTTGCTGTGTGAAGTTTATTGATATTGTAAATTTTTATGTATTAAAAAAAGTTTCGTTTTTAACAAATATTTTAATATATTTAATTATTAGCCATTTTTAAATAATTAAAGATCCCAGACCAGTCATTACTTTTAGTTAACACACTTGTGTCAAGAGTACGTAGTGAGGACAGAGATTAGGTTAGTACATCCGCTAAATATAACGTCTAAAATATAGGACCTAGAATACTATCTTGAGGAACACTGACCAACTGATGACTATGTAAGTAACATCATGATTTACCTCGAAGGTTTTGTTAGTGAGACGATAGGAACGATTATAGAATTAGAGAAAATAAGTAGAGTGAAGGGAGATACTGACAGAGTTCTAAATGTAGTTGTAAGTCTACTCTTCGTAAAAAAACAAAAAATCTTGTAATAAGGAATAATGTATTTTGAATAATATTTTAGGCGTTTTCAAATGGTCTTTTTTTTGGAGAACGGGGAAGACAAAGAGGATGTATAGCAGGGGTGGCCAAAAGTCGATCACGAGACCAATTGGAGCTGCTCATCGATCGCTTGCAATGCCTGGAGTGGAATTCCGTGTTCCATGGACTTTGAAGCCGACTGTAGAAGACAAAGCTTTCAAGCCATCAGACATATTTCATATGGAGAATAAGTTATTAATTATCCATGTTCTTTTAATTCCCCTGGATGTGAGTTTTTGGTACTTTAAATAATTATTGTTGTTTTTTACGTAGATAGATAAGCCGTATATCTGTATTTCAGTAAGATGTGGACTCAGCGAGCTATTGATAAATTAGCAAAAAAGTAAGTCATATGATACATTTCCCTGACACAAAAAAAACCCGAAAGTGAAATATGGAAAACAAATTATCAGCCATACTGTCCAGCTTTATAACTTTTTCATATTTACGAACAAATATTACAACTTATACATTGCAATTGATAAAAATATTAAAATGCATTTTAAGTTAGTGGCACCCTATTTTAAAAAAGTGTCGGAAAATCGATTTTTTTGGTAACACATGTACGGAATGTTGCTATCAAAAGTTGGTTCTAGAAATTTATTTTCTTCATGAGCATATATCTTGAAAATTTAATAAGCGATTTAAAAAATAAAAAATAGTTTTGAACATATATATTACTTATCCATCCATACCTCACTGGAATGTACCTGATACTGAATGTGCATAAACACACACAGTGTATAAACATAATATGTATTTCACACCCTTCTTCTCCCCCGTAAACTACTCCTATGATAACAAGTCAATCGCTAAACGCTTATTTTTATGAAAAGTAGATCTTATTTAACAGAAAAGTTGGGCACCCTTGATGTATAGGATCCAGGAATCTGTGTTATGATATGAAGTAGACCCATAGGTTGTCGCGTTGGGTCAACATGGTATGATTAAGTAAAACATTTTATTTCAAAAATTATATGTATATATTGTGATGAAAATAATAATAATAAAAATGTTTTTAATCGAAATTTCAGAGGAACACTCATAAAAATGTGTTAACAGTAAGATTGAAGGGAAAAAAAGGAGGTTTAGTTTGATCAAATCATCAGAACTTTTTCAAAGCGGACAGATAAACTTTTAATCAACGCTGATCACAAAAGAATAAAAATGAAAAAAAAAACATATTAAATTAAAAACTTCTCACTGACAGATTATTTAAAGGAAACCACAATGGTTCCTATTCATCCCTCTTCTTTCAATCCGCTGGTGTTCCTCAGGGTAGCATCCTCGGTCCCATCCTCTACACAATTTATACAGCAGACATCCCAACCAATCCTAACACTATCCTCACCACGTATGCCGATTACACATGTGTGCTCGCTGTTAATAATAACCCTTTAATTGCATCCCAAACTCTTCTATCCAATATCACAGCCCTCGAAGAATGGTGTCTATCTGGACATACGGCGTTGAGCTCTGGAGCTCCACTAAACCTTCGAATTCCTCTCGTATCCAATCCTTACAATCCAAAATCCTTCGTAAAATCCTAAATGCTCCCTACTTTGTCACAAATAATATCATCCACAATGACCTTAATGTTCCATTTCTAACCGATCTAGCCCGAACCAGATATCAAACCTTCCTAACCACTCAAACCCTAGAAACTAATGGGTTCCTCTTGCATTCCGGACAATCCCCCGAGGCGTCTGAAAAGAAGATGGCCTCGAGACCTTATATTGTAAAAATGTTTGTAGAGTGCTGCCATTGGGTAGTTTCTCTACAGGCTTGTACCATACCATTATGATTTCCTCAAATTTACTTGATGTATTTATGTACAGTTGTAAATATCAATAAATGAACTAAAAAAAAAAAAAAAATTAAAAACCAGAAATATGAAATCTTGTTGTTTTTAATTATAATTTTTCCTCTTTGCATTTCGTACATATTGTTACTAAGTGAATTTTTCACATTTTATTATTCCACACTAAATTTTTTTATCCTCTTAAAAAGGATTAAAAAAAAATGAAAATATAGAAAAAAAAGGTCGAAGAAAAAAATAAATAGTTTACAATTAACTTCATCTCCTAAAATACCAATAGCTTAACAGACTTGAAGTGCATCTGTCATAGATTCTAAGCACTTTAATGCCAGTGAGGGCCACAATGTCATAGAAATAATCGTCCGTTTCCTTTTGTCTTTGACATATTGAAGAAGAAAAAACAAAACAAAAGAAAACTTTATCGATATACTAACTAGTTAGAGTAAGTTAGGGCCAGTAATCTAACTAATTAGTCCATCTACAGCGAAGACATTAATTGCTTCCTATTAGAGCTAATGACCTCGCATCCATACAGAGACCACAACAATGGTCTCAATGGCCAGGGCAATTACACCAAGGCACTATAAATTAAGTAATAAAACGTTGCCAAATTTTTGATAAATATACCTTTCTAAACTGAAGTAAATTGTAATATAACTATAAGTAATATATAAATAAGTATATTTAAATATAAATATAAGTAATGTATTTTGTGATAAAAACGGCGACTATTTTGGTTTATATATGTATATATAGTTGACCGTAAAAATTGATGTATGACAGGGTTGCGGTCAAAGGAGAAACAAAAACAGTTGTAAACTTTGAACTTTGATCGCAATCCTGACCATCTTCCTATACATATTTTGGTTTATATCTACATCAGGATATTAATATTGTTTCAGAGAGTATTATTGAGTACTTAGATTACTAAAAAAAAAAAGAAATTCAATAGAAAATTGAGGCCAGACAAACAATGAAAATGCTTATTGTTTCGGATATCAAACTTTTAAAATCCTCGATACAAACTAATAAAGCTATAATAAAGCTTTGTAAAAACAAAATTTCTACCACAGTATATTGATCAGTGTTTTAAAAAAGAATTATTTTTAGAAAAGTTTATTATAAAAATTAAAAGGTGTTTTTATACATATTTGGCCAAAACCTAGTATTTATTTCAATTACATTGAAATAAAATTTTGAATTAAAAAAAAATTGTAATACATATATATAGAAATCGATTTATTCGAAATATTGTATTATTATTTTAAACTATTATCATGTTAGAATCATTGTTTTTAAGGTATATAACATTTGAGTTTTTATTTAGTTAACATTCTACAGAGGCTTCAACAGTACATGTTTTTCCATTGTCTGTATGTGTTTTTTAGATTGTTGTATGGATCTACTTTTTGTTAAGTTTTTAAATTGACCCATTTAAAAAAATATAGAAATCGAAAGCGATAAGTTTTTGTTATTATTATTGAATTTTATAAGAAGGTGGGATTAATGTGGTTCATAAGGTTTTTTCCCCCCTAGCCTTTGTGATTAATATTTAATAATGGTACTACAATATACTCCATCCGCCACATATGGAAATATTGAATTTTGATCTTTTTTTGTAACTCTTCAATTTAAATAAAATTATACTAGTAGAGTTATTTTATTTTATATATTGGGTTTTATTTTATATATTTGCAACTTCAGATTCTTGTAAATATTTTTAATCAATTATATATGACCCATTTTGATCTATTACATGTTTTATTAATTGAGTTATTACATATCTTTCAGGTTATTTTTTAATTCCGTCCTCCTAGAACTTCTCAGATTTTTGCGCAATGAACTCCTTTTTCATGAACTCCGTTTTGCATCCTCGAGCGAATTAAAGTGTTTCTCGTTAAGAGAGTTTTAAGGGCCCGAAATAAGTGAGGAAAAGGAAAATTTCCGAAAAGGAAATAGGAAAAGGTCTGCTGAATAGAGTGGGTGGGGTATCACATCTCAGCCAAGCTGCAATAATTTCTAAAAAAATCGCTAATGGAATATGCGGTCGAATAAATTATTTTCCGTCAAATTTTTAGGAACCCATTATCACTTCTAGAAACATATTCCGCAGCCCCCAAATAATTTGAGACACTTGCATGAGATATATTAATCGTTTCTGCGATATCCCGTGTCGTAGAGTGAGGGTTGTCTGTGACCAATGCTTGAATTTGGTCAACAGTTGAAGGGCAACCCGAGCGCTTTGCGTGTTCCAAGTCAAAATTTGCGGTTCTGAACTGAACAAACCACTTACGGTCGGTGCTTTTTCCTAAGTCATCATCACCTTTTCGTAAATAAAAAATCATTAAATGTCGAAAATGAATTTTTTTCTCTTCCATTTTGAGCAAGCAAAATACCACATAAAGATAAGGAATCTCGGTTGAAACTGATCCATAAAAGCACCTTAACTAATCCTTTTTTTAGAATGTGCAAACATTATTGACCAAGTAACCATGACTTTATAAACACAGGAGGATTAAATTGAAATATTGAAAAACGCCACGAACTTAATTCACAATCCAATATATAGGTTTTACTTAAAAAATAATAAGCATTTTCTAGTAAGTAAATTCCAGGTCCTAAGTAAAGTAACATTAATTTGAAAAAGAAATTGAAGTTTTTCATCAAACGAGGAGTTTTTCACAAAATTGGAGTTTTTCATATATCGTTGTATAATAATAATATTAATTAATAAAAAAAAGGAGATGAAGGATTCTTATAGCATGTTGGTAAGTAAACGTTTAATCTAGGAAAAACAATGCTACTAAATAAAAAATAACTAGGGGTCTCTAAAAATGAACATATGTGATTATTCCAAACCTCAGGAATATTCTTAAGAATAATGATGCATTAAAAAACATAAAGATGTTTAATGTTGAAAGTGTTCCCCTTATAATGTAATGTTTATTATGTTCAATTGTATTTTTTTTTGTTTAAATAAAATAAATTTTATCCAATTTAAGTCCCAAAACAATCTATATTTCTTTATAAGTCCTATGTTTCGGCCAATTCGGCCATCCTCGAGGACAATCTTAAATACAAATTTACAACCACATTTTAAAAAATTGTATGTTGATTATTCTCCCCAGGTCAATAATTTCAGTCCAAAATTACTCTATTTAGTCCATTATTCACATTAACATTACAGATTTTAATCATAGTGGTATAATATTGGAAATTGAGTGTGATTAAAAGTTTTAATATCAATCTGAAGAATTGACAAAATAGGGTAATTTTGGATTGAAATTATTGACTTGGAATAGCCTGCATAAAGTTTTTCAAAACTGATGTTGTAAATTTGTATTTAAGATTGTCCTTAAGGATG
>NW_027115055.1:58559-66988 GCF_000696795.3 Halyomorpha halys
GTAGAGCAGAGCTCAAAAGATCCCAGCGCATCCCTCTCGCCGCATCACTGGTTAATATTGTTTAAATATAAAATTTTAGTCTCAAAACATTTTTATGCCATTTATAAGTCTGACGTTTCGGCCAATTCGGCCATCCTCAAGGACAATCTTAGTACATTTTTAGAACCAAAACATTTAATAAACTACTTCATGCAGGCTATTCTGCCCAGGTCATTTCTATCAGTCCTCTAATTACCATAATTAGTCAAATATTCCACATTAAATTAAAATTATTATTAAAATTATTTGTCACAGTCGAATGTAAAATTTATCACAATTTTGTTGTTCCATTGTCGTGTAACATAAAAATGTTTTGAGACGAAAATAGATAAAATTTTATTTATTTAAGAAATATAGATTGTTTTGAGACTTAAATTGGATACAATTTATTTTATTTAAACTATGATAACAATCTCAAGAAAATGAATAGATAATATATAAAGATTATTTTTTCATTCAATAAGTTCTTTGCATCAACGAACCCGCATTGATGTTAGTTACACCTAGTGTTCAAATATATAAATAAAATCACGTAGTTAAAATTATTTCCTTTATTTATTAATATAAAATATTATAAAGAAAAGGATATAATTAACCATTAAACTTTAATTGATAAGGCACCTTGAAATTCTCTAGATTGTATCACCATTGTATTTGGCTTTATATTAAGTTAAAAGTTTCATTCAACAAATATTTTAAAGAAATTTTTTTACATGTAAATTCTGTAATAATTATTCACTGAGATCTCGAGATTCTTTTTTAAAAATTTGATCTAAAATTAATGAAATAAAGTCTGTTATATCTGTTCGTCTGTTTCTTTGGGTTCTGTTTTGAGGTAAATGTACAATCGATTTTGAAGTTTGATGTCTCAAGTTACTCAGTGATATACGTGAGTGCTTTTAAAGAATTTGGACTTAAAATATTGAAATAAAATTTTGTTATATTTTATAACTTTAAACTATTGATTCCTCCTAGCGGCAGTAAAGTATATATTTAGCGGCAGTATAATATATATTTAGCTCATATTAACATGCTGTACTTTCTGGCTTTCTCTTTCGGTCCATATCATATATATTATATTAAACTGTCTTGTATTATATACAACTTATGTATTAAATTCTATCCATTTTTCTGTATCCTTTCCTGCATAGGCCTCCCCTTTCGGGAGTAATAGTCAGGACTTCCCGGGGTGACCAGCCCTATTGGGAGGCGAGTTCTTTCCATTTCTTCTTCCAGACATCTCTGTCCCTAGCAGCTCTCCACCAGAGGGTTCCTGCTATCCTCTTGAACATATCGCTCCATCTTTTCTTTTTACGTCCTCTTCTTCTTTGAAGGTCGTATGGAGTCCATTCTGTGGCAATTTTTGACCATCAAAAAAAAAAAAAAAAAGTTGCTACAGATAAAATATTAACAAATCAAATGAAAAGAAAAATCACTTTATTCTTTGATATCTACAAGGGTATGAGTAACTTGTTTAAACCTAACTACACACTGTTTACACTTCTCAAATGGTAAGTATTACCAAAGATATTCCGCTACCTTCGGGATTCAAAGTTGCTAGTGATTAGGAACGTTCCAATACCATCTAAGTATCGATACTCCTTTCGATACGATACTTCAACTAAAGTATCGATAGTCAATGAAAATTCAAGTAAAAGGCAATCGATTAAAATATAAAATGTCAATGCTTGAACTATGATAAAATAAAATCTAATTAAAAAAAAAAAAACCTACTACGAAAATAATCATGGGAAAGAAGAGACGGGATGTTATCGCGCATTTTATTAAAAAAATAAAGATACTTGGTATCAAATTCGAATGACTTCCAATACACACTAATCCAGACAGAAGTCTCGAGTTTCGTTTAGATGTGAAGGGCATCTGTCTATTATTCATAATTGTACTGACAACATCACTAACAGTCTACAAATATGTTTAAGGAGATACGCAATAACATCTCATCTCCTAAAAGAATTATGAGTATAAAATTAGATTATTTTTGTAGTAGGTTTTCTTTAATTAAATTATTTTTTTTATTTTATTTTTAATTTTTACTTTAGTAATTTTCTCATTTTGCTGTTATTTAATCCATTTATCCGCCTATGTTTATTTCATTTTTTTTTATATTCTATTTAAAAAATATTGCTATCTACATATCATGCAGAGAGTAATGAGCCAAAATTCTATAGTTGAAAAATATATGCAGTTTATTTCCTATAATCCTATAATCTATAAAATGTTTTAATTAAAGTTTTGCTGTTATTTAATTCATTTATCGGCCTATGTTTATTTTCATGTTTTATGTTTTTTTCATATTCTGTTTTTCTTCGTCTCATTATTTTTTATTATTATAATTATTATTATCCATTTAAGTTTTTATTTAACTTATTTTATTTATTATTTACTTTCTTCTTAATCTAATATGTACATGTAGGGTAATTGAGTACTTAAATCCCTAAAACTTACTGCCTATATAAGTGTTAAAAAAACAAAACAAAAAAACTTTTTTTGCAAAAATTATTTTGCTATAAATATCTCATTTTTCCTAGATCAAAATTCCAATAACTTTTTTGATAAATATACGTGTGGATGAGATGTATAAACATTAGGGACTTTTGTGAAAAAATATTTTAGTCTTCAAGTGATATGTTTTAACTTGTTAAAAGTTGTTCAATTTAGTTGGGAAATAAAATAAATTCCGTTTCACTTCTTCTATTCTATATGTTTTTTTAATAAATTTATTAGAATTTTTGAAGTTTATTTAATATTTATGAAATTGCTATCCTAAGTAATTATTGTAATCTAGATATACACAGAGTAAAAGCCAAGAAGTCAAAATTCCATAATTAAAAAAATATATGTAATTCATTTCCTTTCTATGATATGTTTTTTTTAGTAAAGTTTTTTAATTTATTTCGGACTTAAATCAAATCCGATTCACTTTTTCTATTTTCTATGTTTTTTAATCAATTTATTAGCATTTTTGAAGCTTATTTAATATTTATGAAATTGCTATCCTAAATAATTATTGTAATCAAGATATCATGCAAACAGAAAAAGTAAATAAGTCGAAATTCTATGATTAAAAAACTATATGCAATTCATTTCCTATCTGTGACATAGTAAAAGGCATTGGAAAGTTGATGTGACAGGCATCTATTCTTCAAATTTTTTGTAGACAACATCACTGACAATCTAGTAATATGTATAAGAAAATATGCAATAAAATCTCATAATTCATTCATTCTATAATTAAAATTATATATGCAATTCATTTCCTACTTATGATATGTTTTACCTTTAGTTGTTCAGTTTAGCATGGAAAAGTCTACTCCTCTCCACTTACCTATTCTATATGTTTTTTAATCAATTTATTGGAATTTTTGAAGTTTGTTTATTACTTATTAAAATGTTCTCTTAAATAATTATTGTAACCTATTTTTTATACGGAGAATAAAATTTTAAAAAGTTAAAATTAAATAATTAAATCGTTGCTGAGTGCAAAATTAACTTCAACGTTTTGACTTCAACCTTCAAATGAAGCTTGAAATATATTCATGAGGCTTGAAATTTCAAAACTGTGAAGTAAATTTTATTTTTTTAGGTATGAATTTTAACTATATTCAATTTATTTAAATTGAATCAGTTATCAGTATCAACTTTACTTCAGAATTTGTATTTTTATCACTAAGTTATTTTCATTACGAAATCAATGAATTATCTTTAAAAAATTATCTATAAATTAAGAACTTATATGTTGATTGATTAATCATGGATTGAGTTATATTGTTAGAGTTGTTGTTTTTTTCTATGACCTTATTCTATATAATTTTAAAGTATTGGATTCCTTTCCATGTTGCCTATTAAACACGCATATATGACGTCACGATTCGTCACATGAATCGTTAATTATCAGTTCTCTGGTGAGTTCCTTGGGTGGGAAATTAACTGAGCAGATGTTCTAGAGAATTCCAACTAGATCGAACTGGTTCAATCCGTAATAATGTGGGACCATCATGTATTATAGTCCCTAAGGGTCCTTGGAATGAGCGAATTAAGTTAAAAAGAAACAGAAGTATTCTCCAGCCTACTCTATGAATCATTTATCTTCGGATCTAAACCATTTAAAAAAATAGAAACCCAAATCCGCCTTATCTGAAACAGCCATTTTTATCACTGTTTTAAGAAGGTATTGGGGACTCCTAGTCTTTCAGTACTAAATTAGGGGATTTAGAATTTCTATGATAATAGAGTTGGTGTTTGAGAATTATGTTTTGGGAGTTGCAAATTTTTTCCACCTAACTAGTGTAGGTCTCTGTTTGTAAGATAATTTCTCAATTAAATCCAAATGGGAAATCTTCCCTGTTTTTTAAATTTTTGTTTAGCATTAAAATAAATATATACCTACGACTCCTCGACATTTCGAGAATTTTTCCCATCTCCAGGATTTCACGCTGCAATTGCATTATTCTAATTAAGTATATAAACTTTACTATTTAAAGTTATATCTTCTACTGGAAGAGTTTCATTTATAGTTAAATCTTGTGAATGAAAGGAACTATTCCTTGTTTTAATTATTTTATTTTATTTAATTAAAAACAATAACAACGTTTCGAGGTTGTCACCCCATCTTCAGGTATCTACAACAAATTCTCAAATTCATCCTATGCATGCAACACTTATTAATTATATCAAAATTTCTTTTTCAAAATTTAAAACAATTACCTGATTAATCATAGATTAAATTGAATTGTGTGTTATCCTTATTAGACTTATGATAATAACAATATCATATTGTTGTCAATAATATAAAATTAATAATTAAATATGGCAATATATTGTAAATAAGGAGATCTGAAATACCTTTCTGAAACCAGGTTATCTTTACCCTTGATAACAAGTAGATTATAAACTGTCATTACCCTTCTACCTCTATTCAACAAAAGATGACAAATCTATTAACAATATTTTTTTTTTTATTTTCAAAACATGTTACAACACAATAATGTATTACATTTATTCTACTATTCAATACCATTATACAACAGATTCCCTTATTTATAATATTTTGAAATTTTAAATTGTTAATTTTATATTATTGACAACAGTATGTCAATGTTGTCACTCGAAGTTCCTAAAAACAAATGTTTGTATATATACAATATGTTGAAAAAAAACGTTTCAATAATCCATGAAATTTCTATAATTTACAAGCATACCTTGTATGTTTCTTTTGACATGTATATCATTTTTCTATAATCGAAATCTATAACAATATCGTTTACAATTTAAAGTTATGATTTAAAACATGTTTCTAGGGAGTACAAATAAATTGTTACAATCAAAAATCCCTGGTATACATAAAATGTTACACCACAGAGTAACACTAAGGATTTGACTGGTGATTTTCAGTACAATAGTTAATCCTTTCTTAAGAGCGCTCTATCGACTTCCCAGGATGGTCGAAAATGAAGTATAATATACATGTTTTGTAAGCAATTTACCTGCTTTAATTTTTTATCTTTAGAAACGGCTTTGACGTTTTCGAGTTATAAGCAAAAAATTGGAAATAATTACAATATTCGGTTTTATTTTTGTACATTTGTTATGAAGCAAAAACAGAATCCAAACCCTAAATCAAAGATTAATACTTATTTTTTACCCCTTTTGAAAAATTAAAAACAGAAATTCAGACAGAAATAGGCATCACAAATATATATGGCAGCTGAAAATTAACGCTATATATTAAAAGCATATATTTTACAAATGTTTATATAAATTTGTGTCCTAACTAAAAAACAGTTTAGACAGGAAATGAATCACATAACTATTTTATCCTTAGAATTTCGGCTTGTAAAAAAATTAATTGATAAGTTGGTTGCTATGAATCATCTTTTTGATAGATTTTTTTTCTCGGAAAATCAACCAAATCAGTATTGGCCTCAATGAAATATTCATATGAAAAAACATAGAAGAGGTTTATTCATGGAAAAACCGCAAACATGCATAGTAAACGGCATCGTAATAATGCACGGCACATTATAAATGACTGACTGAAACGATTCAAAATGTTTGGTGAATGTGTTAAAAAAAAGTTTTTCTCACAAGAATGAACGGTTAAAAATTAGGAAATTTCCATCAAGTACGTTGAATTGAGCTAGCGACCCAAAGATATTCCACAGCACATAAATTATTTTTTACAATAAGGGCTCATAATATAAATTACAACTTGGATTGTCAGAAAATGGACTGCCAGAGTTTGTAGTCTCAAGGATTCTAAATTAAGGTATGGTTTTCAACGTGTCGTTTGGTATCATCTCCTGGTTTAAACTCTGGTTCAAGCCATAATGGTAAGTTAATAAAGTTAATATAGAATCTCATTAACAAAAATCAGAAGACAATATGCTATGCAGGATTTTTCTTTACTCAACCAATCCTGTCTCCTTCCCTTCCCCTATGAAAGCTAGTAGTATTAGTTCAAAATACAAGTATAGAAACAACGTGTTAATTACACTAATACTTATTTTTTCATAATAGGGAGGACTATTAGTGATATTACAGGAGTTAAAAAGTACTAAAGTAAAAGTTACTATTGTTCAAGTTATTGTAATTGTATTAAGTTAAATTGACAAGACTAATGGTATTAGTTTGTACTTTATTCTGAAACAGGGCCCTGGTTTTCATACCATTTTCATCAGTTGTGCATCAGATCCACTGGTTGTTAATTCCATTGACTGATTTTAAGTTAGTGGAAAAAAAAAACTTTTTTATATTTTACAACAATAATTGCTTTCTTATTATGGCTGATCTCCACCAAAAACTTGTGTAAAATTTATTCCACTGTTTAAATAGTTTAATTATCTTTTTAAGGTAATATCGATTAGGTAGAGCAAGGATTCTCAAATTATGAGAAATGATGTTTAATTTTTATTAATATTTTACAATTTAGATGTAGAATATGTTTTTATAAGATAGCAGCATGATTAACTTTTCTATGCTGCCTCAACCTCTCGTAGACATTTTTTTCTGGTCGTGTATCATGTGATGTGGTACTAAAAAAAATTCTAATAAATTTCAAGGTAAATTTTTATTCTTTCTTTTCAAAAGATTTATGTCTGAACAAAAACACAAGATTAACTGTTAAACAAACTTTCTAAAAATCGACTCTGATAAGGTCTATAACTGGATCATTAACCAGTTTTCCTTCCAGCCGAAAAATGACCAACTGGAAGAATAAATGACATTTCTCATAATTTTCTCGAGATCAGCCAACAATAGTTTAAAACAGAAATACCGAAAAATAATGCAACATTGGTACTAGACACAGATGTATTATGAAAATAATGGTGTAGAAAGACTACAGGAAAAAACCCAAAAAAAATAACGAAAACATCCAAAAAATTTCCTTCGTTATATTACAAATATTTTTTTTTAGATTAACTGAAAAAACACCCCTGACTCTTCATGGGTTTCAGAGGTACAGATTTAATATAGATAATAATGATTATAGAAAATATTATTATAAATTGGCTTTATTCGAATATTATGAACAAATTAAAATTATAAGAAAATAAAAAACAAGAATATTCAAAATGTTGTCATACTTCAGAATAATAAAATTTAGTAAAAATTAATAAGCATTAAAACTAAAAAGAAAGAAATAGTAAAATATCTGATGCGGTGCGCCCAACACAACTTTCACTGATGACTCGACCTATATCCCCAACTTTTGGGTTGATTGGTGTACTTGTGTTCAAGTGCTAGAAAACTTCATATTTAAGAGCTCATTAGGTGGAAATAGCGAATATTAACTTCTTTCCTGCCAAGAATACAAAAGTTTAACACAAGATAACGAAGTTCTAAACATACGAACGTAATCGGGTTAGATCGGGCGGTTTCGGTGTTTACCGATTTGAACCTGTCTCTATAAAAGTGAGTTCTTAACCGACGTTCTTCAACTCAAGAAAAAAATATATATACAGGATTAAATTGATTTCGTGACGCGAGATGAAACAGGAGTAGTAGATGGGGGATAGCTGATCAATTCTGAAAGGAAAACATTTATATTGTAATAGGAGAGTAGAAAATTACAATAGTCAACAATCTCTGGGGTGCTGGTTCGATTGAGTGAGCTTGTGTACTCATACTCTCGTATTAAAATATTTTTTCCTCTCAGAATTAACTTAGGAAAAGGCTGTTCTATTCTAATTATTATTATTATTCTGACTATTTTCTGCCTTAAGCTATAAGAGGGAACAAATGATCATTATTAATTTTAATACAATTCTGTCAGCTAATCTCAAGACTACCACAAAATTTTTTTTACTTTATTTATGCATCAAATTCTTTAATATTTTGGATTTATTCATTGTTTATTTATATTTATTTCC
>NW_027115055.1:67038-71592 GCF_000696795.3 Halyomorpha halys
CTTTAATATTTTGGATTTATTCATTGTTTATTTATATTTATTTCCTTTAATAACCCTTTGATTGCATTCCAAACTCTCCAGTACCATATAACAGCCCTCGAAGAATGTTGCCAAAATTGAAAAATAAAAATAAATGCCAACAAATCCCCTTTACTCTTCGTCTTAAACCTTCCGACTACCCTACAGTATACTTTAATAATGTTGCTCTTACACCTATTGAACAGATCCGTTATCTTGGACTACATCTTGACAACCGACTAACTTAGAATCCTGAAACAAGATTGAAAAGAAAGGAAACTGCACATCGATTTCGACTATTACAGCACTTACTAGACAAAGGCAATTCATTACAAATGACTGATGATTCAATTCATTACAAAATATTGCCCCACTAAACCTTCGAATTCCTCTGGTATCCAATCCTTCGTAAAATCCTCAATGTTCCTTACTTTGTCACAAATAACCGTTAGAGTCATTTTTGAGACAATCCAAGAAATATGAAAAATCGATTCCGTAAAGTGGCACACTTCCGGTCAGTAGAGTTTATCGAAAAAGTTGCTGTCACATTCTGGGGACATACCCGGCTTAAAACTGGAATTTCAGATTTGGACTTTGGCGAAAATTGGTTATTTTGACTTTGGGAACATCAAAAGCTGTGTTGGCGTCGAAAACTAAAATATTATTTCATATATAAGTGAAAGTAAATACAGGGAGTTAGGGAGACCAATTGCACATCGTGTGTGCAATGCATTTCCGAGCCAAAAAAACCAACTGTGCACAGTTGTGCAATGATCTTGAATTCCAATTATCCAATCCAATTCCAATCAGTATGGAAGAAGCGGCCGTTAGAACAAAACTGGTTTAAAAAAAAAATATTCTAGAAGTGGGTAAAAATAAAATTTGATGTTGGATTATGTTTTGGTGACTGTTTAACAAAAGTAAAAATTCTTAAAAATTTGTTCTTAAAAACAGACACATGAAATCTGAAACAACATTTTAAGTAAAATTAATTTATGAAAAATATGGGATAAAATTTATGTTGATAACTAACCTTGATAGGAATTTTAATAATAAAATAAAGAGGAAATTCAACCAAAATATAGTTGTAATAAATAATTAAATGCTTGACCTGAGTGTATGGAACGTTAAAAATATTGTTGTGATAAATTTTACTGTTGACTGTGATAAATAATTTTAATTTTTAATTAAATGTGAAAAATGGACTAATCGAGTAATTAGACATAATGTAAGAATTGCTTATTAACAAAATTATCTGATTCCCTAAAGTTTTAATGTCTCATAGGGTAATTTGTGGACTGATGTAAATGACATAGGCAGAAAAGCCTGCATGAAGTAGTTTTTTAATTGATGTGGTTCTAAAATTATATTAAGGTATGATAATTTATAATTAATATTGTTATTTGTTTGGAATTGTTGAAGATCATATGTGTAATAAAAGCTGTTTGTGATAGATTGTCCTTGTGGAAGACCGAATTGGCCGAAACGTTAGACTTATAAAGGAATAAAAATGTTTTGAGACTAAAATGGATAACATTTTATTTATTTAAACAATTAAACATTTATGTTTGTTTATGTTTATATTCTTTTATTTCATTTAATCTATAATTATATTCTCTTCTTCATTATTGAACCTAAAAAATAAGTGTGCGGTTCGTTCCTCGTAATAAAAACATTCAAAGAAGCTATCTGGACACATGGCATGCAATCATGTTGTTCTTACTAAGAGAGTTACAAAGCGACTGATTTCTATTGCAAACATTTTTTTTTAATCAAATTGGCCAATATAATGCAAAAAAATTTTGGATTCTGGTGATGATCACCAAAAATATGTACTTTCTCCAATAGGTTGCCAAGTCTTGTGACATTGATTAAACTAAAATGTAAAAAAAAACATTCCTTCAGGAAAAATTAATATGAAAAAAAAATATACAATTTTTGTTTGTAAAATAATTGGATAACAGTAGTGGTTTAAAGAATATTACCGCATACATTAGATAAAAAAAACAAAAACATATTTTTTAAACTTCTTGTTCTTTCTTGAGGTCAAAAATCAAAACACAATATTACTTAATTTATATATATATATTTTTTTTTTCTGTATTATTTGGGATGTTCATGAATTAATAACTATTTTATTAAAATTTTTGACCTGATGGCAGAATAGGAAGCTTAAAATGAATAGTATAATTATTGAATAATTGATTTTACCAAATAAACAATGAAATTTGATAAATTGACTGATATGAAGGATTTATATTTATTATTACAGTTATTAAGTTAGGTTTTCATGTTTTTAATGAATATCCTGAGGGTGGAGGGATACTCCCACAGGAAGAATTATATAATTAAAGGAATGTTCATTGGTGGAATTTTTTTTATCTCTGCATACAAAATGGAAAATATACTGTATTAAGTGTCTTAGATATTTGTTTAAATAAATTTTGACCATTTAATTTTCACTTTTTTTTCTTAATATTTCAAGTATTCCGACAGCTATGTGGTTTAAAATTTGTTTAATCCCAACAAGGGTGCCTCAGCGAAACAAGAACCGCTGACTTAGAGTCCTAGTCTCACGCTTAAAAACTAGATAAAACTAGTTTAAAGCCATCTTTATCTAGCTGGCAATAGAGTTATTTTTGTGAGAATTAATAAATGATATAATTGGGTCTTAATGAAGACGTAAGTGGACTAAGTGGTTCGCCTTGTTTTTGGAGGCGGCTCAACTCAATGTTAGTTGTCCGCTTGTGGCGCCTTTGATGTACCGATAAAATATTCGTTATATTCTTTCTGTACTAAAACATAATAATAATTAAGGCTTAGTGAACCCGAAGGTTCGATGCCGATACCACCAATCCTTCTCTATATACATCTCTCCAATGGCGCCTCTCCAAAGCCAAAACGTGCTAAATCTGTCTTAACGCAATCCTCCCATCTACGTTTCGGTCTATTACTCGGACATTTACAATGTTCGTTATTAAGTCTCACAACCTTAGACACCCATCTTATTCGCCGCAATACTATAACATGAATTATATTTACCGGGTGTAGGTTCTTTAATTGAATGTTGTGTAGCCTTCTAAATTCTCCTGTTGATTCATCCTTTTTTGATCTGAATATTTTAGATAATACTTTATTCTCAAAAACCGAATGGTAATTTTGTCTTATTTTGTTGATTAAAAACTTAATTAACTACTCAGAAATGAACCTCTGAGTAAAGATTATGTTTTAATATTTTATACCTGTCTTCGTAGTCTGTTATTCTCTATTCTTCTCAGTCACGATCCGATTCAAAAGATTTTTGTTGAATAATTGCCGATTTTTAATTCTATAACTATTTATAATACATGTGCAAATGTGGCAGTAATGAAATTAATATGTTTAGTCTGTTGGTTAGTAGGTAGGTAATTATTTAATGTTTTTCTTTTAAGTTCAACCGATTTTTGAGTTTCATAGCTAAAAATTACTCTGTTAAATAAAAATATTTTATTGAATTGATTTATTAATCCTCGTAGTATTCTCGATTTCTTGTTGATTTTGTAACATCGGTGCAAATATCTGTTAAGATTTGTTTGAGATATAGCTGAATGGGGCTAATGATTGATTTTAATATATGATGTCAGTGGATAATTTAGTAATTTTATTTAGTGCTATTTAATTTAATTTGCTATCAAACGTCTAGTAACTCACAAAACATGTTCATGTTCATCTTTTTTCTTATACTATCGGGCACTGTGTGTTTCCAACTGGTTGAATTCATAATTATCGACTCCTTCATATTCAACTGTTGCCAAGTGGACCAGCGAGTTTAAATTTGATTGGGAGAGCTTAGATGATGATCCGCGTAGTGAACGGCCAAAAAGTGCTTCGACCTCAGGATTTATCGCAAAAGTGCGTAAACAGGTCATGGATGATCGTCGACTGAAAGTGCGTAAGATTGCTGAAGCTGTAGGGATGTCATCTGAACGGGTATATCACATTTTAACGCTCACATTAAAGAATTGGGAATAAACAAATTTTCCGCAAAATGGGTGATGCGGCTCTTGACATTGGGCCATTAACGCTAGATTGGAAATGTCCGAACAAAATCTGGCCCGTTTTCAGCGCAACTAACAAGATTTTTTGCGTTGATTTGTGACTACAGATGAAACTTGGGTCCACTACTATACCCCAGAGACAAAACAGCAGTTAAAGCAGTGGAAACATGCTGTTTTTTTTAGTTTCACAGCCTCACATTAATTTATAAAACATTACGGGCTTTTATGCTCACGTAAATTTAACAAAAATCAAGATATACCTGTGTTTGTCACTGTAACATTTAATTGAAAATTTTATACTTCATATTTTTTTATTTTACTATTATTAACATATCACGTTATGATAAAAAGTTATATAATTCAATGTAAGGATGTGGAACTAAAATTAAGATTGTCCTCGATGATTGCCGGATAGGCCCGAAACGTTGAGCATGTAATATATTTTAATAAAGAAGGTTGAGACTATTTGGATATTTTGGTTATTATTAATAAAATATAT
>NW_027115055.1:71682-82799 GCF_000696795.3 Halyomorpha halys
CAAGAAACATTTTTTGACAAAAAATCGAAAACAAAATCTAAATTTTTACAAATAACGTTTCATCTATTTTTTTTCAGCTTCTTCCCAGATTCTGCATTTTATTAAAAAATATAAGGTTTTTTATTTTTTAAAGTGAGTCTTGCCGATAGTTTCTTTTTTCTTAAGTATGAAATCCTAACTAATATTTTTATTTAGATCGGATATAAGATTTAAATTTTCCATTTACTAAAACGACTTTCCTGGTTTCTTATTTACAGAATGTGCTTTATAAAATTATCAATTACAATTTTATTAATTATTTAAATAAGAGTGCTTTGAATAATCATTAGTTTACTACATTAAACTTAACTACTGTGGTATTAGCATCATAAGCAGTTACAGTATTTAGAACAATATTAATTAGAAAATATATAACCAAACTTTTCTTGTACTGTTGTGTATAAAGATGCGTTTAATTCGAAATGTTAACAGTACTATTGTTTTTAGGAAAATGTTTATAACTAATATATGGTTATAATACAAATTTATAATATAAAGTTTATAATAATCGATAGAATGATTTTATTAACATAGCTTCTTCTAAGAAAACTGTTAATAACATTTTTAAAATATTAGTGTTAACGATATCAAGTTTTGTGTAACATATTAGTTACCAATAGCTGTGTTATATAATTATAGTTATTATAATGTGGTGATGATTAACTTAGTTATTTTATTCTTATATGTTCTATCTCTAATACATTCCTTCTTGCAAATAAATATACGAGAATTATTAGTTCAAAATTTACAACATAAAATTCGTTACACAATTTTATATTTTTATTTCACAATTTTCAATGTTTATTTACAACATAAAGAATTTATTAAAATTCGTTTTGAGTATGTTTCTCATAATGGTTGATATAGCGGCTGTGTATTAAGAAGTATTATATTACCATTGAAATGTGCTTTTTTATCAAATACTTTTGTGATTATTTTTTATATTATTACATAAATGGAGTTTTGTTATCTATTGTTTTTATTTTTTATCTATTCTATTGTTATTGTTTCTTGTATTTTTTAAATGAAATAATTATTAAAAACGTTATGCTTACATCAATCATATTTTACATTAAAAATCTGAGTGTTCAATTATTACATATTTACAATCACAGGTTCGTTTTATGTTTTATTCTCTTTTTCCCCTATCTTTATTTTATTTTCCCTCCTTTTCGTTTCTTTTCTTAATTTTCCTTACCTACATTATTAGTTATGTTCACCATATATTATTATTGTTTTCAATTTTTTTTTATACTTATACTTTGCCTCTTTATCTCTAGTATTATGGTTACATATTTCATTTGTTTCATATATTTTCTTTCTCTCAATTTTATTTTTCTTTCCATAATTTTAATTTTTAAATTATTAATGAACTAAAATATTAATATCCCTTTGCATTATATAACTTCATTTTTATTTTATTTCCTTAATTATGTAATTTTACCTAATTATTCAATTACCTATGTATACATTTTATTTTCTACTTCTTTCATCGCTTTATTTTATTAATTCCATTCTGTACAATTATTTACTTTATGACATTCTGTTTATATTTTCTATATTCATTGGTTGTTATCTTGTTCTGTTCTTAGCCCTGATGAAAGTTAGAAATTCTGGCCGAAACGTTGACATTATTAAATAAGTTACTTCAACTTATGTGTGTTTTATTTTGACCGCACCCCCAACTATCTTCTCCTCGTATATTACATTTTTACTTATTTTTCTATCTTTTTGAATTAAAAATTTATATGTAAAATATATTTTATGAACATAAAAAAACAAAACAATTTATGATAATGTTTTATGTAATTAATATACTATAATTAAATTGTTTATTTGATTTTCCAACTACAATGTTATTTTTGGTAATGTTTTTATTAATTTAATTTTTGAATTACTAAATATTTAAAATAATTAAACGGGAGTCGAAGGAAAACTTCTATTCAGAGTTTTGTTTCCCAAAGTTATTACGTAATTTTCAATTTTTATTTTTGTTTCTGGGAATTAATTCACCATCTTACTTCATTTTTTTTTATTTTATGAATTTTAAATCATTGCAGAATTTTCAGACATGTCTGGCCATCTATAGAAAACAAAAAAAGGCATTAAATGCCCTTGTTTTCCCTGGTCATTTTTAGTTAAATTTCTGTTTTGATATTTATTATATAAAAACCTTTGTATATAATGCTAGGGTCAACCTTATGACATTGTATGAGGTTGACCCTGGCATTGTTTACCACATACTTGGGATTGGTATTCTAGTAAGAAGTTAATTAATTTCAAGAAACGAAAAACTATCCCTATTACCTAGTTGTTAAATTACATTCTTAAATTATCTCTATTGATCATTAAAATTGCATAGTATCACAATAAATATAGATTTATCATTATTAAAAAATATTGGTGAGCAAATTAACAGATAAATTGGTACGATTTATCTTCAGGTAACTAATGACGATTAATCCACACCAAATAATACGGACAATTATGCACCGAAAATTCTACAAAAAAAGTTTGGAAAAAAATTTCCTCTATCATGACTACGAAAAATGAAATAAATTTATAAAAAATTCTATGGTGGAAGAATGTTTTTTAAGAGGATTGAGGTGAAAAATATTTTTTATTGAAATATTTGTTTGTGCAGTATTTTTTTTATACCAAGAAAAACAATAGCAAGACGAAATAATTTCTTTATCATATGTGATGTCTTATGTGCCTTTCGGGGGCGTAGCAGAAGAATTAGGGTAAGTGTATGAGCCGCCATCTGTTTTACTTTAGATTATTATTAAGATCAACGTAAACCTTCATGAAATGATCTTAAAATTAAAATTAAACTCAAAATGTTCATCTTTTTGTAAATTAGGTTATAATATATATAGAGAATTGTGAGTTATTGATCAGAATTTTTTAGATCCTTGGAAATACTAAAATAATATGTGTAATAATATGGTATATGCTATACTATGTGTCGTTTTGATTATCTTGGTATGAACATAGTAACTAGTTTACGTAATAATCTAGATAAATTGGTTGTAAAGTTAATACTGAAATCTTTGATCACTGATAACATTGGATAAAACCTAGTTTATCAATTAAATTCAAATTGTTTTTCTTAACTGAATCCTTATTTGCTCACAAGAATTGGCGTATTAGAAACATTGTTTTTGAAAATTAGATTTTATTGTAATGAAAATCGTACACTGGATGAAATGAAATAGCTTTTTAGCAATTTTAAACTGCACTATTTTATTGTAAAATTCAAAGTTATAATATATAGAGTCACACAATATATATGATGACATATGATAAACATACGAAAACATGGTTTTATGTTTTACATTATTAGTTTGATTATTTCAATCATAATATCCTTGGTGTTTGCATAGTATAGATTAAATAGTTAATATCTGTAATAGAAGGTGTTAAATTTTGAATTAAATAAAATATTTCGACCTCCTGCCCTACAATATCCTTTAATAATACCCTCTTATTCCTGTCGAACAGATCCGTTACTTAAGACTACATCTGGACAAACGACTAACATGGAATCCTCATACAGGACTAAAAATAAAGGAAACTTCTCGTCGATTCCGACTATTACAATATTTATTAGACAAACGGTTTAAACTTCCAATCCATTACAAAAGACTGATCTACATGACTATAATAAGCCACTATCTGGGCTCACGGAGTTGAGCTTTGGGACTCCACTAAACCATCGAATTCCCCTGAACCAATCCTTACAGTCCAAAATCCTTAATGCTCCCTACTTTGTCGCAAATCAAGTTATCTATCAGGACCTCAATGTTCCATATGAACATATGGTATGAACCAATACCAACTTCCCAACCACGCAAAACCACTTTTTTTTAACCTCGCTTCTCCTCCATTACTTAATAAACCTCTTAGGTGTCTGAAAAGAGAAATGTTCTCCTCTAGAAATGCTATTGGAGTTCTGTCGATGGGTAGATTCTCCACATGTTTGTGTCATGTCATTTTATCACTAACAGCAAGTTTATTTGTTGTATATATTTGTATATAACAATAAATAAATTATAAAAAATAAAACAAAATATTTCCAAATTACATTAATAAGCTCCGTCAAAAGAGCCCATGTAGTTTTTAGAGAAATAAATAGAATTACTAATACGAAAATGAATATGTAGAACACTAATACTTATTATTCTTAAATGTGCTAGATTGTATTATTTTATATAAACAAAAATTAGTGTAAGACAATAATTCATGTTATACATATCACTAATTTTCGTATATTTTTCACTGTATTATTATATTATTTGATCGAATAGATTCAAACTTTTCCAGGTTATAATATGATATTTCACTGCGCCATTCCTAAAAAGTTATTTTATTCCGTTTAGTGCACAAATATCATAGTAATAAAATATTACGAGGAGAAGATGGTTTGGGGTGGGGTCAAAATGAAACACTAATAAGTTGGTGTAACTTATTTAATTATGCCAACGTTTCGGCTAAGAACAGAACAAGATAACAACCACAATAAGTATAAAAAATAAAAAAGAAAGTATAAACAGAATGACATAAAGTGAATAATTTTACAGAATAGAATTAATAAAATGAAGTGATGAAAGAAGTGGAAAATAAAATGTATACATATAGTTAATTGAAAAAGTGGGTAAAATAGCATAATTAAGGACATAAAAAAAATTAAGTTATATAATGGAAAGAAGTATGAACATATTAGTTATTAATAATTTAAAAATTGAAATATGGAAAGAAAAAGAAAATTGAGAGAAAGAAAATATATGTAACCATAATAATTGATAAAGAGGCAAAATATAACAAGTTTAACAAAAGAAATGAATAGAAGAAAAAAAAAAATTTTTTAAAACAAAAGATAAATAAAACAAATAAAACGAACCTGTTAATACTATTATAAAACGAACGTCGTTTTATTTCGTTTTATTCTCTTTTTTCCCTTTCTTTATTTTACCACCCCTTCTTTACTCCACTTTTCTCCATTTTCCTTACTCACGTTATTACTTATGTTCACCATATATTATTATAGTTGTTTTCAAAATAATTTTTTTTTCCTTCTATTTAATTCTTTTGTTAAACTTTACTTATATTTTGCCTCTTTATCAATTATTATGGTTACATATATTTTCTTTCTCTCAATTTTCTTTTTCTTTCCATATTTCAATTTTTAAATTATTAATAACTAATATGTTCATACTTCTTTGCATTATATAACTTCATTTTTATTTTATTTCCTTAATTATATTATTTTACCCACTTTTTCAATTACCTATGTATACATTTTATTTTCCACTTCTCTCATCACTTCATTTTATTAATTCTATTCAGTAAAATTATTCACTTATGTCTTTCTGTTAATATTTTCTTTTTTATTTTCTATACTTATTGTGGTTGTTATCTTGTTCTGTTCTTAGCCGAAACGTTGGCACAATTAAATAAGTTACACCAACTTATTTGTTTCATTTTGACCGCACCCCAACCATCTCCTCCTACGTCATCCACGGTCAACAATCTCTCATAATTAATAAAATATTAATTTCCATAAATAAGTATTTTTATTCTTCCAAAGCTACAAAGGCCTTTTTTCGGCAATTATAGAAAATCCCTACCAACTTTACAACTCTCCTAGTGCTGTCCAAGCCATGACCACGCCTAGCAGTAGATGTTCGCTTACATCTCAAAAAATCGTGAGCAGGCTAATATAATATGTTGATGATCCAACTTGCTATAGATTTAGCTAGAACATTTCTTAGAAATCATATGAGTCATTCTCACAGTAATGGGCATTTTTTAGTTTATGTGATCAAAAATATTTAAGTACTTATTCAGTCAATCTGAAAAATGAGATGCTATGTTAAATACTTTGATAGAAATCAACTGTCGTAAAAAAAAGAGCTCAATTCCATATGTCCAAATTGGTCTGATTATCATAGTGTATAATAATTGTTTGTAGTGAGTGGGAAGTTTAGAGCGTTGTTTGGGAAGTTGGTGTTGTAGCAATTGAAATCTACGAGCAGTTTCTTGTCATTTCAGTCTTGTGTGTGGATTCCAAGTAAGTCTCTTGTCAAGATGGAGTCCTACGTATCGAATCTGTTCAACAGGCGTCAGTGGAGTATTTAGAAAGGGTACTGTAGAACAGGAGGGTAGAGGTTTACGACGGAGAGTAAAGGTGATCTGGTGGGATTTGTTAGGATTTATTTTGATTCTCCAGTTTTGACACCATTCTTCAATGGATGTTAGTTGTGTCTGTAGTGTTTGTGATGCATTAGTAGGGTGGTTGCTTACAAATAGTATACATGTGTCATCGGCGTATGTTGTTAGGACTGTGTTAGGGTGGGTTGGGACGTCAGCTTTATAAACCGTATAAAGAATGGGTCCTAAGATACTACCTTGAGGAACACCGACGGACTGAGAAAAGAGAGATGAGTAGGCTAGGTTATAATTTACTTTAAAGGTTCTATCAGAGAGATAGAAGCGGATTAAAAGGAAATATGTATGGGGAAGAAATTTACGAAGTTTATAGAGCAGACTTGGATGCCAGACTCGATCAAAAGCTTGTTCAACATCGAGGAAGATTCCCGTGCAGTACGTTCCGGGCTCGAATATGGAGGATATGAAATCAACTACTCCATGACATTGTTGTATGGTAGAATGGGATGTTCTAAGTCCAAACTGATGGTCAGGAATAACATGATATAGACTAAAATTAAATTCTGTCTTTCAACTTGTGGCTGATAAACATATATGTATTTGCGGAGATGAGCGTAGGCATTTTCACGTATCTGCCTGAGGTCACAAGGACATTCGGTTGGCTGTGCTACTGAATTTATTACTTAATAAGTTGTAAAAAGTTTATTTCGGAGGTTTGTTACAGCATTTTGATAATTTTAATTTCTTTGTAGAAGACCATGAATAAGGTGGAATAATGAAGTGGAAAAATAATCAGGTGAGAATAAGAAGAGTGGAGAAAAATTATGGAAGTTATTTTATCTGAGCAAAATACATTATTGTGTAGTATAATACGTTATTCCGTAATTTGGTAATTTAATATAATACGTTCAATACGTCATTCTGACTAGAAATTAAAAGAGAAATCAAAGTTGTTGGACACCCTATGGGACCAATTTAAAATATAGGTTTGTGAATAGTATATGCACATAAATATGTCATTGTCTCTGTTCTCCCTTCATATAAAGTAATTAAAATTCATCTTACACCACTCATGAAACTCTAACAATAGTCTAATTTTTTTATTATTATAAATTTTAAAGCAAAAAGGAACTTCAAGCAGTATCTCGATTGCCGTAGATAATGATAGTAATCCGAAACACGTAGTTATGCCCTTATTATCTAGTAAGTCCTTACCATTACGAAACATTTAATAAAAATATTTGTATCTTTATTCGTTTTATATTAGCTTTCTTATTCAATTAAGAGATGATAATTTACCAAAACTGTGGTGCAGTGCCACCAACTACTTTCAATCATAATACGTTGTTGAAAGATAATTTTTGCTGGGTTTTTCACGAAGACCACATTTTTTCCTAATAAAAAATAAATAAAAATCCAAATTTCTCTACTCCAACTGAAGATTAAAGATCTCAACTTTGTTCGCCATTTTAGGAATTTACGAAAAATGTCCTATAAATGCCAGCAGATATTTGTAGTAAAATATCGCATGGTTGGGCAATCGAAACATCCAAAGCAATATAAAGATTTAAAATGAATTATTAATTCATTAAGCTCATATCAAGATGAATAATAACCCCACACAGTCTATGCCTTCATACATTTTAATAATATAGACATATAAATAAATAACTTAAATATTGGTATCATAAAGGCATTTATGTCTGAGAGGCGGCCCATGTTTTGTTTCCTTGTAAAAGATAGCATTTACAACCCCGGCTGGGAAATGGTCATTCCGAGGAAAGTTTCCAATTAAATACCGTTACTGAAGAAATAACGAGGTTGTGAGATCAAAACAATATTATATAGGTATAACTATACCAATACCTGGTATTATTTGTGTTTTAATTTTGCTATAAAAAAAATTTAAATAATAAAAGACATTCGTATTGTTGCTGGTATAATTTGTTTACCTCACAACCTCAACATCTCTTCAAAATTTAACTAGCTTCGTATAATTAGGTATACAGTTGTGAATTTAATGAAATGAAGCTACTTTTATAAAATCCCCAAGATAGTACCTCGAAAATTATAGATTAGTTAGAAGCAAGAAGAGGGAAGCGTTAAGGAAAGAAATTGAGGGAATTGAAAACTCAAGAAGTAGAAATGAGTCCCGCAAGTTCTTCAAAATGGTGAATAACATTAAGTGTGGACCGATTAGGAGAGCCAACCTAATCAAAGACGACCATGGCAACATACTTATGCTTGAAGAAGAAGTCCAAGAAAGGTGGCGGCAATATTTCAAGAGTCTATTGAACCCGAGAGAAGCGGATAATTGTCTGGAAGATCGCGTACAATCGGTACGCAATACCATTGGATTAATACCAGTGGATATTAATGATGAAGATTTGGAAGCCATTCCATCCGACGTAGAGGACATCAAAGACATCTTGTCTAAACTTTAAAAAAATAAATCACCCGGTTCAGAATTGTTTAAAGCAGAGCATCATGAAGTCGCCATGGAGCTACACGACCTGATAGCTCAAATACGGAAAGAGTAAACCATACCCAAGAAGTGGAATGAGGCGGTAGTAGTGCCTATATACAAGAAGAAGGGGGATTCAACGATATGCAGCAACTATCGAGGGATTAGTTTGCTTAACACTGCAATAATTTTTTTTCCATATCCCTGTATAATAGTCCCTTTCCGTATGTCGAACAGAAACTGGGTGATTATCAATGTGGGTTCCGGTCCAATAGGTCTACTATTGATCAAATCTTCGCCCTGAGGCAAATCTCTGAGAAGATGAAGAATCACCAGCAGACAACTTGGATGCTATTCATTGACTTTCAGGCTGCCTATGATACAATCGTAAGGAGTGAGCTCATAGTGGCTATGCGTTAACTGGGGCTTCCTAGTAAACTCACCCGACTAGTAAAATGCACAATGGTGAGCTCAACCTGCCAAGTAAAATCCTGTGGATTATCAGAGCCTTTTGAAGTGGAATGTGCCCTAAGATAGGGTGACCCTATAGCCCCTTTTAATATCGTTTAATATCGCTCTACAAGCGATTAATCATAAATAGAGCAGGAATAAGTCAGGAAGGAACAATATCCACAAAGATGACTCAAGTTCTGGCCTATGCAGACGACGTCGTCATCATCGGTAGATCCCTGCAGAGCATTAGGACTGCTTTCGAAGCAATGGGTCGAAGCGAAAAGGATGGGCCTGCATATTAATGAGAAAAAACCAAGACTATGCTGTTGGGTAAGAATCCTCTGGACCAAAGGATGAGTCGCCTGGAAATGGACCCCTATAATTTCGAAGTGGTAAGAAGTTTTACTTACCTTGGCTCTACTATCAACGGGAAAGAGAATGAAGAACAAGAAGTTAAAAGCAGAATTGCTGCTGGAATTAGAGCTTATTTCTCTATTGTAAGGCTAATTAAAAGCAGAACGTTAATAAGGTCAGTCGTCACATACGATGGAGAAACTTGGACGCTAAGTAATAAAAGCATTAACCTGCTAGACAGGTTTGAAAGAGTAATTCTGAGGAGAATCTTATGGCCCGTATGTGAGAATGGTAATTGGCAAACAAGGAAAAATGGTGAACTTTTTGGGCTCTATAAGGAATGTAGCATCTCCGCGTTCATAAGAATACAGAGGCTTAAATGGCTTGGCCATGTAATGAGGATGAGCGAGGAAAGAGTGGCTCATAAACTGTACAGTTACGTTCCGGATGGTGTGCGGCAACGTGGTAGGCCGAAGGGCCGATGGAGGGATGCTGTGAGGCGGGATCTGCGACAACTTAGGATCCCAGTTATCCTTACAGAAGATAGAGAAAGATGGTTGCCGGCCGTTAAGCAGGCCAAGGGCAGCTTATTGCGCCTGTTGTGCCAGTAAAAGAAGAAGTACCTCGAAAATTCATTGAGTAATATTCTACCGATTAATTTCAGAAATTATTCATTTCACTTGCCTTCGTGATCGCCTAAGGAAGTGATACTTTGCTAAAAATTGGTTGCTATTCATCAATTGGCTAGAAAATGCACTGAAAATTTCGAAAATGTTAACAAAATTTGGCATCTCTTTAGTTACAGTAGGGAAATTTTATTTTTGTGTATAAAAACCTTTTTATTCTAAGAAAACCCTTTAAAATATCAAACTTAGGTGAGATTGGAAGGTGAAGCTGATGGCACTAAAATACATTTTTCGTAAACTATGCTCTCAGGAGGAAAAACTTTATTAAAAATACAAAGTTGTGCTGCCCACTTCATTGGGTTGCTAATCACACAGCATACTTATTTTAGTGTAATCAGACACTATTTTTAATCTTACGATAAATAAGCCTAGAGTAAGTATACAATAATAATTATAAACATTAGTAATATATAACACTAGAATATAACTTTATTTTCTCGGTTTTTGTCTTCGTTTCATCTCTTTAGTTATTTTATCTTTTTTCTCCCCCTTTTCCTTGTCCTTTTCTCTTTTTCGTGATTTTTTCCCCTCCTTTTCTATTATTTCCCCTTTCTCTCTTTTTTTCCTTTTTATTTCTTGTTCCCTTTCATATTTTGGTTTCAACCCTATGTGCCTTTAAAAGATTAATGGAAAAAATATATGAAAAATAAATAAGTGACAAATATAAATAAAAAATCAACAACCTATGTTAAAATTAAAATACAATAAATATAGAATAAATATATACAAAAATAATAAACCAGCAAATAAAATAATAAAGTAACAAATAAAATATGCAATGTATGCATGTCATCCTTCCTCTGGATAATTCCAATACTCAACAACTTCCAAGCATCTATTACTGGCATTTCCTTCAAGAACTCCACGTACGGTGAAAGTAAAATCTGACTTTTGTCATAGCAACCAAAGAAACATGGAAACGTTAATTTCCTTCAAGAACTCCACGTACA
>NW_027115055.1:83279-92197 GCF_000696795.3 Halyomorpha halys
AAAATCTGACTTTTGTCATAACAACCAAAGAAACACGGTAACGTTAATTTTGTCCTTTATTAATTATTATTATGAACTCTTTTCATATTTTATATTTATCTATTATTTCTTAATTGTAACTATGAGAGATGGTTAATTATTTAAAATAAACAAAATTAAAGTTTTATAGTATATAGATATTACGAGTTTGATATATTTTTTTTTAGATATTTTTGAGAAAAGATGTGTTGATGACATAATGTGTCATTTACTTTAAGTCAATTTTAGCTAAAAAGTCGATGTAACATCCCTAAAATACACATAACTTAAATACATAATTTCAATTTCGTGCAGATTTTCGTTTTTTGAGCTGGGAAGTTCACATAGACATGTGAGACTTATTATTTTGATTTAAGGATATTAAAACGTTTGTTTCCGTTGAAAACTCAGATTCACAATTTTTGAAGATAGTAAAAACTTCCCCTTAATAAATGTTTCATAAATAGATAGGCGAATGTAAAAATATTTATTAAATTATAGCTGTGGCTCATCCAGATTCTTCTAGATGCCTTCAATGTTGAAATTGTCTGTTTTTAGTTGTTTTTTTTACAATTACAGTGGAATATTTTAAGGTTTTTATAGGATTTTGGGATATTTATAGATTTTTTTATCGCTATAAATCATCTTATTATTATTAAATAACTCGCAAAATACAATATAATAACTGTTAATTAACACCATTTTAATCCACCATGTACATATTTTTATAAATTCTTGATATAAAATGCTTGTTTTGTCGCACCAATCGTAAATATCTCCTTTTTTTCTGATGATTTTCAAGGCATCAAAAGGACCTTAAAACATCCTAATTGTGAAAAATCAAACTCTACCCACTAGGTTAATTTATATTTATATATATTTTTTTCGGTTGGCTCTACAGACCTTGCAGATCTTTGGCCGCCAAAACCAGTCTTCTCCACGCCTGCCTATCTTGGGCTACTGTTTTCCAGTTTTCTGCATGTCGATCTTTCGCATCTTTGTTGTTTCTGTCTACCCATCTGGATTTGGCCTACCACGTGGTCTCTTGTCTACTATACTGGCATTCATTGTTGTGTAGTGGCTTCCTGATGGGTTTCTTCGAGCCACACATCCCCATCCTTGCCTTCATATCGTGTTATATTTATTGTCCAGTCTCCACAAGCAGTTCACTGTTAGTCCTTCTCCACCATGTGTTAAGGCACTAATCCCAGATCGCTCCTGTAATTGTGCGTAGAAGCTTATAGGGTACATATTTATGATATGACAAAATGTATTTATAATTGTTTAAATATATTCGCATAACTTTTTATTGCCTTCAAATCTAGTTTGATGTATACTTTATTTTTATCATTAGAATGAGAAAAAAATCGTCTTTCCTATCATACCAAAATATTCAAAGAATACAATTGTAATATAGGTTTTAAGTTCATTTAGGAAATTTAGCAAACAAATTAACTATTATGTTATGTATTTTGGAACCCCTATTATGAAATGATCTGATAAGAGGGTATAATTATTTAAACAAAAATAATTAATAAATTAAATGAACAACAAAATTCTTATAAAATTAAAAAAAACAAATAAGATAGGTTAAAAATAATAAATAAAAAACTTCATATTTTTTTCCACTTGTCAGTAGTATGCCAGAATTTGTTTGCCCATTTTCCTTTGTTAACTGAAAACCTTCATCACTCCAGTAAATACTGACCAAATTCAAATGATTCTTTCTACTGTTGTATAGGGGATTGCTCTCATTCTGATAACAATTAGCAGGTACAGCAAGTATAAACTTGCTGGGTTTGAAAGCAATAAAAAATCATTTGAATATATTTGAACTATCATAAATATTCCATTAAGTACATATTCTTGATTTTTCAGGAAATGAAAAATAAAGTTCAATAAAAAACTTATCGGTTCATATAGTTTTAACTGTAATATACAATATAATAACTGTAATATACTAAAATCTTTTATACCAGTTAATATTATTTTGAGATTTTTTTCTGAGTCTGACTATGCACTTAACACCGACATTTTTTGGACCTTAATCCATTATATATATCAGTGCAGATATCTGAACTTCATATTGATCTAGTATAGTCTGGTTTTATACCATAACACTTAAGCCTATGCTATCTATAAGATGCTATCGAAGATTTTCTGGATTTTTGTTTTACCTATCTTCATTCATATCACGAATTCGCTAAAAATCTGTTCCGTGATGGAAGAAAATGCTCTCCATCTTATACTACACCATTGAAAACTATTTATTTTTCGTTTAATGTGTGCAGATTTTTATACTGAATTTTTTCCCTCGATGACGACAAATCCCATTCTAATTCTGATATCTAAATATGTCTATTACTATGACGGTGGTCCCCATTCTTTGTATCAATGACTATAAACTGTTCCCAAAAGCACTAATTGATGACCATTCATTAAGTATCAAAGTACGCAGGCTGGCCGGTAGATGGTGGTGTCATCTTATATATAAATAGTGGACGCTGGGCAACGCGACTTCATTAAGGGATATCCCTCAGTGAGTTGAGCTGGTACTTCAAGACCAAGAGGTTCGTTTCTACCGACCGTTCATCTTCAGTCTGCGAGAGACCAGTATGTATTTTATTTATGTTTAATAGTAAGATGAAACTTTATCATGGGATACTTTATTCTGTAACTACCACATTTTATTTTACTCTCACCGATTTATGAAAAATTCGAAGTGGGTTCTTTCGAACGAAAATACACGTTATAAGATCCTTAGGTCTAAATAATTATTTAATTTTGAGTTCAACTCAAAAACGAAAAGGTGTACGAAATTGAAATTGTTTATTTAAAGTAGGTTTATGCCTTGGGTGTTTAAGGAACATTTTTGTACTAAAAACGACTTACCGAGAGTGTCAATTTATATTATTGATTTTACACTTTATTTTTACCATTTTCTCCAAAACGCCTTTGTTTAAAGTAGTCTTTATTAGTCTGAGTGGGCTTAAATAAAAAAATGTCTCTAATTTTGTTTATTTCGAATAATTTACCATCTTTCGTCATTACTTTACTTGACATATCCGAAGTGTCACTTTTTAAAAATATTTTCGAAGAAGGTTCCATAGATTTTTATTAAATTCGCTGTATCAATGTGCTAAGAAATGTGCTTTAATAGCATCTAGATTGTATCCACTGTTTGAAAAAAAGAAATATCAATTAAATTTAACTGTAATTATTAATTTCAATTACTTTGATTTGACTAGTAATTAAAATTGCTGACCATCATTACAAAGGTTCATCATTTTAATTGTCCTTGCAATTACTTTTTGCCAAATAATTGTCTTATTCTCATTCAAAATCGCTTCTTTATAAAATACCATTATTTTTTTTTTAAATATTTAAAATGATTAAAGTAATTCCATTGTCAGTAGAAACGAAGAATGCAAAATATGCATGAATTTCGATGAAGATATTTGAGTAGATGAGAAAAAAAAGCAGGAATATTTTCTCAGATTAAAATAAAAATTAACGGAAACAACAGAAGAAATATGGACGCATAATATATCGTTGGGAAGCCATAGAGTTCATTAAAATTAATATATATACACGTATCGCATAGTCTGACGAAAAACCCACATAAAAACTGAATTTATAAATAAATGTTTTATTTATGAAACTATATATGGTTCATTGTCTGAAAATGTGTAAGTCATAGGTTTGGTCCATTTTCAACCTCTAGCGTGACCTCCAGTTATTGGAAAAAATGAGAGCTATTAATTATATCAAATTACTTTGTTCTACTATGAAGGATATATATTTAAAATCAAATAGATTAATAAGTAGTAAATAAAATTAGTTTGAAAATAAATTGTTTGTTTTAGTTCACTTACTGATTTAGTCAGTTATTATATAACCATTCGATAAATAAAAAAAAAAAAGCCACATTATATATTCTTGATAGTAAAAAGAAATAAAATAAAACCAGTACTACCAGACATTTTTCCTTCTGTCACTCATTTTAGCAAACCATGATTAATGGTACTCAATCGCGGCGTAATAGCGAATGTACAATGCCACTAAGTAGGTCTGAATCTATGCAGCTGTAAATTATAACATTTCACTATTGAAATTTTAGGAAATGATTTATAAGTATCTTCAGATAATGACTCGTATATTTTTATAGTAAGATTTTAATTACGCTAACCTATATAAAAGAATCAATTTTAACTCAAAATACAATACTTAGTAAAAGTTGTAAAATGTGCAGACCGCTTCAAATTGTTACCACTGATTTGGCTTACTGATCTTTAAAATGTTCCATTATCATAAATTTATTTACGTTTAAATTTCGACACATATGATGAATACATACATGCATTTTGAATGAAGTTTTTTTTTTTCATTAAAAAAGTAGTTCGAACATAAAATCTAAGAAAATGTAGATTTATAATATATTACAATATAAAATAATACCACTATTTTCTTATGGATGTTCAGAACAGAACAGAGTTCATAAATTGCTAATTATAAACTATGAGTAAGCAGAAATAATAGTCGAAGTATATTGTTGCATATAAACCTATAAATTATTAATATATTTACAATATCAACACATTAAACAAAAATAGAGGGAGGGAGGAAACTGTTAAATATTTCATTATAATACTTCCTTTTTTTAAATATTCTTTAGACTCATTGATCAATAAGCTTTCTAAATTTTTTTTTTTTTTTTAAGACTGGTTAATTTAGTCCAGGAATAGATGAATTTCGTCTCGAATAAGCAATCAAAAACAAAGATTCACCTTTGTGAATAATAAAAAAAAAAAATGAATGCATTCTCTATTAATTTTCTGAAAATATTAATCATGTTCCAATATTAGGAAATTAAAATTTGATATGTAAAATCTCTAGCAAGACGTTAGTAACTCCAGAAGGTTTTCTAAAATTAAGTACTACCGAAAATGGATGAATTAACGGGAGAATTTAGAATTTACACAACGCTGATTTAAGGGACATACAACCGGTAAATATAATTCAAGTTATAACATTGCGGCGTATAAGACGGCCATGTAAGGTTGTAGGGCTTAGTAACGAGCGGATCTCTAAAACGTTAATTAACACTGAACCGACTGGTAGACCAAAACGTAGATGGGAGGATTGCGTTAAGACTGATTTGGTAGAATTGTGTTTGGAAAGGCGTCACTGGAAGGATTTATGTAGAGACGGATTGGTAACATCGGCAACGAACCTTCGGGTTCGTTAGGTCTTCATTATTATTATTATTATTAATGTAAAAACTCGGGTGCAGTGCGCGTATCGCACACAACCTTCACTAATTTTAGGACATGTATTTTTTATATTATATGTGGCAACACTTTCCCTAACTAATATTCCCAATGAAGCTTCCTGTTGGCAAATTGATTTTAAAGAAACATTTTTGACCCGATTGGAAAATCATGGATTCCTTTGACTATTATAAAAATGTTGATCCCGGATGTCACCGCGAGCTTGATAAGGATGAGGATTAAAACGCGTTTATCAGAGTTCCGAACAATAATTCTGTACTGATAAGGAATTAAGTTACAAAAAATGTCGAAGTTAAGTATGTAGTTATACTCTATACTAATTAAAAATTGTTTATTGATTGGTATAAATGATTTAAGTAATATATTAAATTGTATATTATGATAATATCCTGGTTAAAACTGTAGGAACGGATAAGTTTTAATGTAGAATTCTGGAAATTTATTTGTCGTCATTTGAAAAATCAAGAATAAGTATATCCTTTATTAATTTTATGTTATAATCAAATTCAAGTTTTTGCATTTTTCAATTAATTGTCTTGATCTGGCCTTGTATTATTGTATTGCTTTTTTTTTTTTTTTTACTATTGAAAATATATTTCACTATATTCAGATTTTTTCCAAGATTATTATTTAGTTTACAACATTGAAAATGTTGGTTAATCAAAACCATTCCCATCCAAATTTTAAATCTAAATTACATAAAAGCTAAAATTAGTGAAATATTGAAACAACTGTGAAATAATAATTGACGTTGCTTTTGACACAAATAACAGAAATATCTCAAAACGAAGCGGCTTGCCAATGGGGAGCATTTTTGCTTTCTAAAAATTTTTTGGATTTGGATGGAGCTGTTTTTTGAAGCTACACGCCTCATATATAGGTAAAGTGAAATCAAAGAAGTCATTTTGGAAGAAGATAGTAGACTGTATGAAGTAGATTGGAGGAAGATAATCCGGGATGCGGTCAATAAAGGTTTCAAAATAGTAACAAAAAACTACTTATTGTTAACAAACGTTTCACCCCACTTTGGAGGACTGATAAGCAGTTGGTAAAGAACACTATTTTTATCAGCCCTGCAAAGTTGGGCGAAACATTGGTTAACAATAAATAGTTTTGAAGAAGAAAGCGTGTGAGAGGGTGATGACAAATGGTGATAGGAAGAGTTAAAAATATATACGAACCAACGAATTACCGAATAACGAAGTACCGGAAGATGACAGTGCCATGGTTATTTAACAACGGTTAAAAAGAGGAAACGTAATATAAGTGGGGGACGACAAATGTGTAAGAAAAGGTTTGAAAGTGAAATAATACGTCAAAGGTGGGCGAAAAAAAATAATATGAATTTATTAAAAAAAAAAAAATTTAAAAGGTGAAAATTACTTTTTTAATAAATTAACTATTTGTGAATATGTTAATGATAAGTTGTTCTTATCTGTTTTAAAGTTGATGGAAGAAAATATAATATCCAAATAGAGCCTTCTTATATACTTCCAGATAAAAGTTGTAGTAAATGTTATTTTCAATAATTTTGTTTGGTATCAAACCTTTATAGACCGCCACCTAAAAAAGTCATTATTTAATAACTGTAGTGAGAAGCAAATGTTATCAAATTGGGACACTGCACATGCGCTGTTACATTCACGTTAGAATTTGACTATAGAAAATATAGTTTACTAAGGCATTTTTCGTCTTTCTCCATTTCCTTCTGAAAGTTTCTGTATTAAATATTTTCATTTCTAAAATATTTGGTTTCACAACGATAATGCTTCTTCTTCTTCTTTTATCTTCTTTTACTGGCACAATAGGCGCATAAGGCTGCTCAACGGCCGCCAACCATCTTTCTCTATCTTCTGTAAGGGTAACTAGGATCCTCAGTTGCCGCAGATCCCGCCTCACAGCATCCCTCCATCGGCCCTTCGGCCTACTACGTCGCCGCACACCATCCGGAACGTAACTGTACAGTTTATGAGCCACTCTTTCATCGCTCATACTCATTACATGACCAAGCCATTTAACCCTCTGTATCCTTATGTACGATGCTACATTCCTTATAGAGCTCAAAGATAATGCTTCTTACTACTCTTACTTTCGTATTTTCAACCTGGAAAAAGGATTTTTCCTTTTATCTCTTTAAGTTAATTATCAAATACTTTCATAGTTAACATTTATCCATTTTTTACTTTGAGCCAAAGATTGAAATTTTTAATTATTTTAGAATTTAAGGTACTCTAGAAGATTATTTTTTTAAAAAAAAGTATTACATCTCTATCAAACCATATCAATGAGGATAAAGCCTGTCTGAAATTAAAGACCACCTTGTTTTACATTACAGTACCATTACTCCGTGATGTATGGAGTTTAATTTTCAAAAGAGCCGTTTTTGAGAAAATGTGCCATATCGATTCTATAAATTGGCACGTGGAGTTAGTCGATTCTAAAGAAAACGTTGCTGTCCCATTCTAGAAATACTATTATTTGTAATATTTTAATAATTATAATTATTTGTAATACCCTTACTTATAATTAATATTTAATTTCAGTTTCGTACGACTTTTCGTTTTTGAGCTAGACTGTTCTTACACACATACACACACACCATTGTATTGCGATACTTGGTTATTATGGGCTAAGGGTGGTTTATTTTCGCCGAAAACTGTTGTTCAAAATGTTACATGATCGCTTTACTTTCCCTGGCTATGTACTTCATGTAAGAGAGAGAGAAATACTTTATTCATCTATGCTGCCTAAATACATCAGGTTGCAATATCACACAGCATACTTATCAATCCGTAATCGGACATATATAAATTACATATAATTACATGATATAATGAGATATAAAGAAAACATTTTTTTTTCCCCCACAGGTTTCCTTTTACAATCAATTTCGGTCTATACACCAAATACAAATATTTCAATTCATTCCTTTTTTCTTTCCCATTTCTGCTCCTCCAATTTCACCACTTCATATTTTTTTAATTCATCCGATCAACAAATTCGCTCTCCGGAATTCACCCTCCTAGATCCTCTTCAGTGACCCGTTAAACAAATTCACTATTAGATGGCAATGTGAGACCAGACCATCATTTATAGTCCAGCAGTCGATCTGTTTACCAAAAACAAACAAATAAATTAATTCTTGTGAAATATATTGTTTCTTTTTATTATCTCTTCGTTTTCTCCGGGTAAAATTAGATAACTAGTAAAAAATGTAATCACATGGATAATTGGCAAGGAAACTAATGAAAAAATATTGAAATTTCTGACGATGGAGAAAAAATCGAAAGCTATATGTATATAGGGAGCGCGGTGGTACTGTGGTAAGGCACGATGCTACTAACTCTAAGACATGAGTTCGAATCCGTCAGGGTAGAAAATTGTTTCATGTTTCCCTATAGCCGTAAGTCAACGCTTTGGGTTCTAGTGGCCTCCTGGGGTCCACCTAGCCTCATAAATGGGGCATCTTTAATTGCATGGAAATCTGGCGGTCGAGAGTGATTCTGACCAAATCACCGCCTTGCACAAACGTTGGTCTATTGACAGTACATCCTTACTAGGTACTGCATCCTCAACCTTTCATGGGTTGTAGCGGTACAGATTTTAATT
>NW_027115055.1:92247-99473 GCF_000696795.3 Halyomorpha halys
ATATATATCAGCTCTTGAGGTGGGTGGACGAAGTGGAGGATATTTTGAAAAGGATGACCATAACAAGATGGTAGATGCTTTACAAAGAATAGGAGAGAGCGAAAGAGAATTATAAGAGAGGCCTAGGGGTTCCTGTAGGCAGTGTAGTGCCACTAAATATAAAGAAAACGTACTTCCATTAATCAATAAAATTACAGAAGGGAGATGGTCTGGGCGCGGTTAAAAGAATTAAAATAGTAATTAATCCATTAATCCAACGTTTAGCTCCATTTTTCCATACTTTGTCAAGGCTAAAAATAATACTAACAACTAAAATAATGTAAAAAAAACATGATAATAATAGTGTAATAGTAATTTAATTACTATTTGAGTTCTTCTGACCGCACCCGAATCATCTTCCTTTTATATAATTACCTACCAATCAAGGATCTTCCAATCAATAAAATTAATTTGTTAAATAATTTGTATTTTTCGTCATATTAGCGGTTCGATTGTGATATATTCCTATTTATACAAAAAAAATTTTCATGGATTAATTTATATCCTACACAAATTTATACTATTTAAATTTTTTTTTTTTTTTTTTTTTTGGATCATCATGAATGAAACTTCATATTATGTTATATGTGAGCTTCAATTATGGTATGATACCATGAATAACCAATGGTTCAGAACACTAAAGGTGTATTTTCGATTTGGAGGTCTTTTCGAGGAATCAAAATATTTATTTTTCTTAGAATAAATAAGATATATTTTATATAGAATATTGCTAAAAAGGAACATATCATTCTTAAGATGGGGAAAAAAACGAAACAATAATATTGTTATAAAATGCGATTTTTCAAAAATAATCAATCAAGCCAAAGAAGGGAAGTTGTTTGTTCATTATTAATAAAATTATCTAAAGATTTCTAACAAAATTATAAAAATAAGCCATTTTTTTATTTAATAGCAGATGAAAGATGTCCACAAAAATTTACATTTTCGAGTCGAATGTTTTTATAGAATCATACAAGTATCAAATATTATGTGATGTGAAAATAAGTGGAAACACACAAAACTGTTCAGTATCATCTTGTCAGATATAAATTATTGAAAATATTTCATAAAATGTTTTTTAAAAGTATGTTTTCTTATCTTCAACATTTTGTTTTATTTTTATTTGGAAATTTATTTTGATTACGAGTGCCTGTTTTAGATAGAACTCATTAATTATGAAAATAACTATTAACTAAAAATAATTTTAAAGATAAATGCTGGAATATTCCTCTGCTTATAGAACATGAATCAGTTACAGAGAACGCTGTTGAATTGAAAGACAATTCCGATGAGAACAAAAATCAGCAGTTCAGAACAAGACATGATGTCATCGGTATAATGGATCGAATTGTGATCGTTGGACCATTGAAATAAATGTATCCCACGTCGTCGATATGTTCTCGAAATTATATGATCTTTTTTTTTATGGATGAATTATATTACTTGGGTACATTTATATGACCCTTTCAGGTGATATAATGCGTATCTACAACTTTTAATGTTACCTACAGCTAAGATTTTGTCTTTTTCTTTTCCAAAAGTTTGGAAGAAATGTAAAAGAAAATTTTTCTACTAAAATTTACGTTCTTCTCCTGATTATTTGCTCAAATGTAAATTGTTATAGTATTGAAAATACACAGTGATTTTATGATTAGTCATTCTGTCAACTGAATAGCCCTATAAATGCATTGAAAAAAAAATTGAACTGGTGTCAGAATAGTAAACAACTAATTAAATTTATCAATAGTTAATATTTTTTTATATTGAAATAATTTTTTTATTATCTTCATGAAAATGCAGGTCGTTAAAAATATTTTAATACATATTAATTTTTTATTTATTTATTTTACATGTCGCTACCAAGAAAGCTTGAAAATGTAACTAACCAAGCCTTTTTTGACGATCTATTTTCATGTTGTTGTTAGCTGGGGCTTAAGGGCGTAAAACCCTGAGGTCATCAACGCCCATGTTTCGCGCTTTATAATTGAATTTCATTTATATTTATAATTCTGTTTCACTTTATTTTTCTCTTTAAATAATTACTTCTTTTAGAATTATTTAGTATGTATAACAAATTTTAGGGATTAAATCTTATTCAAAAGGCCATTCCTTTTTAAGAAAACCATTTCCACGTTCTTCTGGTCATCATTCAGAGCATCCGATACACTCGGTCATACTCCCAATCTATTTAAGTTCGTGGAATAGAAACGACATTCTTCAAATATGTGACTGATCGTAAGTACTTTGTTGCAGTATTGAAATTTTGGAAGTGGTTGCTTATTGATCAGATATGCATGAGTTAAATTTGTTGGACATATTCTCAATCTGGCTATAGCTACCTCCTTCCTGCGATTGGAACGGTTTGATGTGGTCCATGGTTTAATGGTTTCATTAATAGTTTTTAATTTGCTTGGCGCGCTTTCATTCCACATGCCTTCCCAACTATCTGATATTTCATTTTTCATCGGAAGACTTATTTCTTGGGGTGTCAGAATGGCCGCGCCCTGACCTGGAAGAACAAGTGCTTGTTTAGCTCCAATGTTCGCCAGTTCATTTCCAGCGATATTTGTGTTTCTGCTTTCATGTAATTCTTCACCTAAATCTTAGTCGCGCTGAAGAGACGAAGTAGAAGTAGTGCAAGAGCCCATGAGGAGAAAAAAGTCAGTTATTTCACCTCAATTTTAAAATCCTTTAATAAAAACTACGTATAATAGCTAGTCGAAATTGATAAGTCAGTCAAGTGCAGTTAGAGAGACTAAAAAATGGCGCCTGTTTCAATACGTTAATTTTTAATAAGTTAATTTTTCATTCGGAGCTCCCTATCCTTAAAACTACCGACAACATAAAAAAATCTAATAGGACGTAATTTAAAGTATGGTAAATTTGGTAAAATATAAGCGCTAATAACGCAACATTAGATAACGAAAAATTAACAGTTCTATCATTAATTATAGGAAAAATAAATCTCAGAAATACTTTGACGTACAGATGTCTATTAGCATTATTAGCACTAGATATTAAAACTAGTTTAAATCACTACAAACTAGTTTACGACGTTTATCTTCGTTGGAGTAGTAGTTCTCAAGATATTTGCTAAAATAAATCAATTTGTAGTATGAAAAATTCATATTCATGTTCAAATATCTGAAAGGTTACTACCACTACGAAATTAGCCTTATGAACTACTAATGTGATTGCTTGCAGACCTCTGCATGCCCATCGGTTCCTGAGATATTTTCATAAATCAAACATTTTGTCCGAACAACTAGAAATCCTTGTCTTGTTAATTTATTTTGGCAAATATCATGAAAACTAATAAATAATTAATTAATTAAACTACGTTGCAGTATGTTAAATTAGCTTTAATATGGATGTTACTAAACACCGGTTCGTCTAATAATTTCTGAGATATATTTTTCCCATAATTAATTAAAGACTATTGATTTTTCGTTATTTTGTTATGAAATGCTGCTTTTTATAAAACTGTAATTTGGGAACCAATGAACGTAAATCATTGTTCATCTGTTAGCAAATTTACTCTACTTTGATGTTCTATTGGGTCTTGCAGTGTTGTAATATTTAAGATATGGAATCTCCGAGAGAAAAATTAAATTTTTTTTTAACATTTTGAAACATTCACTATTTTTAAAAACCCTAACTATACTTGGCAGACTCATTAATTTTGTCTCGTAATTATACATAGTTTTAATTAAATTAATAATAAATTGGGGTGAAATAACTGACTTTTTTCCTACCAGGCTCTTGTACTATTCATCTTTGGGCGTGTCATGCTTCTCTAGCAAGACGATGATTTGACATAATAAAGAGATGGCAATATCAACTTAGTTTAACATAAATTCAATATAAGTTAAAGAAGGACTGATGGACGAAATATAGAAGGAAATAGGTTCATTGACAGTAATTCCACGAGGAACGAAACTGAATAATTACATTTAAATATTTTTTTTTTTATAAATGTTTAGGGAGATTTAACATTGACGAAATAAACACTATGTGAAGTTTTTATGAGTTGTAATCGTTCGTGTCTAGCCAGGTATTTGTTAAATTTGGCTTGATACTTATTATGAATTAAATTTACATGTTTGATGATTGCCTAAAAATGTGTATTTTCAGTTAGAAAATTATTCACTCTTTTCCTGGACTGTAAAAGGAATACTGAAAATGTCATTAAAAAGTAAATATTGAAGTATTAAAGGTGCACGCCAACTGAAGTTTATGTTATTCGAGAATAATCTAAAACTCTATATCGTTATAACTACCTACAACAATATAACATTTCACAGTACATTATTTAAAGTAGAGTCAATTTGCCAAAATATGAGCTGAAATAGAGCTTTTCAATTTTATTAGTTTCCACGATATATTTTTTCAAAAAAAACCAATTTTTTTCCCAAAAAACGAAAAATCAATATTTTGAAAATTTATTTTAGAGGATATCATCGATACTTACTCTTATGAAGATAAACTTTAACAACTATATTATAGTGCTTTAAACTACCATTATTTTGGGAGCTAATCTATACATCTAACAGTTTTTCCCAAAACCAAAGGTTTTTTCCGAACAACGAGAAATCAACATTTTGCGAATTTATTTTGGCGAATATTACGAAAAATGCTATTATTTAAATAAAAACTAATAGACATATGGACGTCGCTTGTAATGGTAGTTTAATGATATTTGCCAAATTAACCTTTCAAAATATCGATTTTTCGGCATTTAAAAAACATTTTCATTTTGGAAAGACTGTATACTGAGAACTACTAAACATCAAGAGCTCTGGGTTCATGTTTTAGAAAAATTACTTTACTTTAAATGATGTTATATCAGGTTATCTCAGTGATATAAGTAGTTTCAAGATATAAAAGTTAGAATAAAAAATTAAATTTTTTTTTAACATTTTGGAACAGCCGCCATATTTTTTCCCTCCAACTGTTGTTGTCATTAATTGTCAATAGGAACTATACACAGTTTTCATTAAGGTAGTAAAAAAAAAAAAAGGACGAAATATCATTATTTTCCCCGCTCTTCACTTCCTCAATGTTTTGGAAGTCCATTGGAAACATTAAAAGACCATGGTCGAAAGACATTAACAATTGTATAATAATTTACAACTTTTTCTTCCGACATGTTCTATAAAATTTATTAAAGGGATTAAGACACAGAGAAAGACTTAAATAAGTAGGCACTATACTTAATTAAATAAAGGTTTGATCAAACATTAGAATCGAATAAGGGTTAAAATGTAGACTTCATCCCCAGAGACCGTGGTAATTCAGAACCCGTGGCCCTCGCATATTCAGAACTATATTCCACATGTTAAAAAGGAAAATTAATCCATTTATTATATTACAGTCAAAATATGTTTAATTTTGAAACATTTAAATAAGAAATAAGTACTTAAAATCCACCAATAATGTTGGCAGATTCCAATTACGGCCCAAAATGTGAAATTGGAAACATCAATTCAGAGCTATGAACAAGAATACAGAAATTATTATTGACTAAGCTCAACAGCTAAATAATCTTAGGTTTTATTGAATTGTAAAATTATATTTGTGATGTATTCAAGTTATTGAATGTAGAATTTTAAATAGGTTTTATTATAAAAAATATTAATAAATCGATGTATTATGTTAGAAATAATTAAAGCATTTCTGTATGGTGGTTCTAAAAGACAAATCAATTTCACGTTTTATAAACTATATCATAAATATTAATTTTGTCACAAAAATCCAAGCTGTGGCATAGAAATACTCTTGATAGGGTTTTTATTGTGAAATGGACATTCTTAAAAAAATTTAACGAAATAACCTATAAAATACCCGAAAATGGTTGGTTCCTCATTACATATTTGAGTTAAATTGAAAGCAAAAAATCTTATTCAGCAGGTAGACGAAAAGACAATTGTAAAATAGCATAATATTCACCAGCCTTGCAGTATACAGATCTTATTATCAATTTATATGTTATCATAACTACTTCATTTCTAGGCGTTAATTGAAATTTTCAGTGCGTGATTTCTTTAGAATTCAAACGATTAGGAAAGTTCGACTCGTTAAATAGTTTATTGTGATAATATTAATCCGAGTTAAAATTCAAAAACATTTCCTCTAAGTATTCCATAAAAAAATGTTATGTTTATATTGAAACTTGTAACAACTTTCAATTATTCAAATACTCGATCCTAATTAATAATAATAATAATAATGAAGGCCTAACGAACCCGAAGGTTCGATGCCGATACCACCAATCGGGATGTACCCGTTGGTTCAGTGTTTATAAAGACTTTAGGGATCCACTCGTTACTAAGTCCTACAACCTCACACGCCCATCTTATACGCCGCAATGCTATAACTTGAAATATATTTACCGGGTGTAGGTCCCTTAATTTAGTGTTGTGTAGTCTTCTAAAGTCTCCCGTTAATTCATCCTCTTTCGATCCGAATATTTTACATTTTTTTTTGTTTTTTTTTGCCAAGACTCCCATTTGAGTCCTATACTGCCTTAACCATGGTTAGTGGTCAAAGTTTTTCATTTTGTGCGAACCCCACTCAATGAAAAAAGTCGACGCCCCAGGCCGGATTCGAACCGGCACCGCCAATAGACATATAACTGGTTAGGCTGTGTCTTAACCACCGAGCTACTGGGAAAATACTTTATTTTGGAAAACCTTAAGGCACTGTTCATCCCATAGTGTAAGAGGCCACATCTCACATCCATAAAGAACAGTGGGAAGGATAATAGTTTTGTAAATTCTGATTTTTAAGTTTTTGGATAGAAGGCGCGAGCTAAGCAGTTTCGATATTGAAAAATATAAAGCATTTGCCGCCTTCAACCTTGCTTTTATTTCCTCATCAATTTCGTTTTTTATAGTTACCGTAGAACCTAAATACTTAAACCTCTCCAACTGTTCAAATGTATTTTCTCCTACTTCTGCATCACCGAAATTGCTCGCGTTTCTATTGCTAACCCTGTATTTTATTTTATCCGTATTTATTTCAGCAACTTGTTCCTTACTGGAGTTTACTAACGCGGTTGTATTTAGGTCTAGTTTCCTTGTCCTTCACCCAATAATTACCGTTAGATCCTTTCGAAGGGCAGATCACGAACTAGTAATCGGTAAAATTCGACAAATTCAAATTATTAAAATTATAGCAAACAATGA
>NW_027115055.1:99523-104849 GCF_000696795.3 Halyomorpha halys
TAAGCTCAACAGCTAAATAATCTTAGGTTTTATTGAATTGTAAAATTATATTTGTGATGTATTCAAGTTATTGAATGTAGAATTTTAAATAGGTTTTATTATAAAAAATATTAATAAATCGATGTATTATGTTAGAAATAATTAAAGCATTTCTGTATGGTGGTTCTAAAAGACAAATCAATTTCACGTTTTATAAACTATATCATAAATATTAATTTTGTCACAAAAATCCAAGCTGTGGCATAGAAATACTCTTGATAGGGTTTTTATTGTGAAATGGACATTCTTAAAAAAATTTAACGAAATAACCTATAAAATACCCGAAAATGGTTGGTTCCTCATTACATATTTGAGTTAAATTGAAAGCAAAAAATCTTATTCAGCAGGTAGACGAAAAGACAATTGTAAAATAGCATAATATTCACCAGCCTTGCAGTATACAGATCTTATTATCAATTTATATGTTATCATAACTACTTCATTTCTAGGCGTTAATTGAAATTTTCAGTGCGTGATTTCTTTAGAATTCAAACGATTAGGAAAGTTCGACTCGTTAAATAGTTTATTGTGATAATATTAATCCGAGTTAAAATTCAAAAACATTTCCTCTAAGTATTCCATAAAAAAATGTTATGTTTATATTGAAACTTGTAACAACTTTCAATTATTCAAATACTCGATCCTAATTAATAATAATAATAATAATGAAGGCCTAACGAACCCGAAGGTTCGATGCCGATACCACCAATCGGGATGTACCCGTTGGTTCAGTGTTTATAAACACTTTAGGGATCCGTTCGTTAATAACCCCTACCACCTTACACGCCCATCTTATACGCCCCAATGCTATAACTTGAATTATATATACCGGGTGTAGGTCGCTTAATTCAGTGTTGTGTAGTCTTCTAAAGTCTCCCGTTAATTCATCCTCTTTCGATCCGAAAATTTTACGTTTTTTTTTTTGTTTTGTTTATTGCCAAGACTCCCATTTGAGTCCTATACAGTCTTAACGATGGTTAGTGCAAAGTTTTTCATTTTGTGGGACCGTCACTCAATGAAAAAAGTCGACGCCCCAGGCCGGATTCGAACCGGCACCGCCAAGACTGTGTCTTAACTACTAAGCTACGGCGACCCAATATTTTACGTAATACTTTATTTTCGAAAACCTTAAGGCACTGTTCATCCCATAATGTAAGAGGCCACATCTCACATCCATAAAGAACAGTGGGAAGGATAATACTTTTGTAAATTCTAATTTTTAAGTTTTTGGATAGAAGGCACGAGCTAAGCAGTTTCGAAATTGAAAAATATAAAGCATTTGCCGCCTTCAACCTTGCTTTTATTTCCTCATCAATTTCGTTTTTTCTAGTTACCGTAGAACCTAAATACTTAAACCTCTCCACCTGTTCAAACGTATTTCCTCATATATCTAAATTACCGAAATAGCTCGCGTTTCTATTGCTAACCATGTATTTTATTTTATACATATTTATTTCAGCAACTAGTTCCTTACTGGAGTTTACTAACGTGGTTGTATTTAGTTCTAGTTTCCTGGTCCTCACCCAATAATACAAAATCATCAGCATACCCAAGCAACGGTATTTTACCACCCATAGTTAAAATCTTTTCGATATTCATCACACTTTTAATGACACATTCTAGTGCTAGATTAAATATTATATGTGATAACGAATAGCTTTGTTTTAAACTCGACCGAATCTCGAAATTCTCAGAATAATGATTACCGATTCGTACCTTATTAAATGTTTTGGTCATACACATCCGTACGAGATTTACTGACTTCTTTGGTATTCCCTGTTCAATCAGAACATTATACAGCTTCTGTGAGTCAATGGAATCGTAAGCCTTTTGGAAATCTATATAAACCTGAGGAACCACCCCGCTTTATTCCAACTTCTTCGCAAGATTTGCCGTATTGAAAAAAATTGATCAATAGTTGAATGATTTCGTCTAAAACCACATTGGTAGTCTCGGATAATTTCTTCAGCGTATTCGTGATTCGACTAGTTAAGATTAGAGTAATATTTTATTACATACAGTTTATTATGACATACAATAGTTTATAATATAGCGTAAATATTTTTAGAAGGAGCGAGATACAATCTGTCGTGGGGCCCTTTTTGTGAACAGGAATAAGTAGGGACTACTCATGCATCTCCTCAATTTTCCAGTTCTTTTTAACCAAAAGGTGTATTTTAGAGAATCCAAGATAAATAGTCACTAATTTAATATGCATTTTAATTTTTGTATCAATAGCAATTTATAAGTTGTTGTACTATTTGTTCGTAAATATGAAATAGTTGTTATAAAGCTACACAGTAAGGCTGATAATTTCTTTGCAATATTTCACTTTTGCATTTTTTTGGCCAAATGGAAATCTATCAATGGCTCGCTGAGTACACATCGTACTGAACTACAGATAATGGCTTATCTTCCTATCTACTAAACTATCAAAAAACCTCGCACCCAGGGGAATTAAAAGAACATAGATAATTAATACTTGATTAGTTCACTAGGAATATTGTCAGTTCCCGCTGCTTTATAAGGTTTTAATTTTACGATGCACTCTGGTATTGCGTCAGAGGAGATTGACAATTATTTATCCTATTCAGAATACTGTCAAAGTGTTTCTTAAACGTATCCGATATATCTACCGGATTAGCTGATATATTATAATTTTTATCTCTTATTTTCGTCCCTACTGAGCGGAATATTCGGGATCGATTAATACTTTTTACTTTACTCTAACGTTATTTTCGATTTTGTTATTTTCTATCTCTATTATATTATTTTAAAGATATTCTCCTTTTTTATTTCTGAGGAATTCAGATGCCTCATTTTTGGATGCCCGGAAGTAAGTAACATTGCTTTGTAAGTTTTTAAGTTTGCGGCTTTTCTTTCTTTTCTTCGCACATTTTAAGACACTCTTCAAGGAACCATGGTTTATTCATATTAATTTCCCTTTTTCCGACAAACAAACTACCGATCTCTTTAATATCATCTCTGATTGCTACCCATAACTTCTCAATGTCTTCGTGACCTTCATTTAAAGGTTCTAAGACTCCAGATCTATTTTTTAATTAGAGCGCGAATCAAAGGGATTTTTGATTTCTCCAGATCGAAATTATCGGGACTGGAACCGTTTTCATTTCTCTTTTTTATATTAAGATTTTGTCGAAATGGCAAAATAGTATAATTACCGTTAGATCCTTTCGAAGGGCAGATCACGAACTAGTAATCGGTAAAATTCGACAAATTCAAATTATTAAAATTATAGCAAACAATGATTCTTTGTTAATTTAAATGAATCGGTTCGCTTATTCTAGATTTTTTTTCTGATTTACCAGTTTTTATGCGTGTGTAATATTTATACTCTTTCCTTTCAATAGGCATTTGAAGTTATGTATATTTTGTAGTATATAATGCAAGAAAAAAGGAAAAAATAATATAAAAAAGTTGAACCCTTTCTCATTTAAGAATTCCTAATATAAGTCACCTTATCTTCAATAAAATAATAGTATTTTATAGGGAAAAATAAACTAAAAAAAAAATGTCTATTGTCGCCCTACTTTACATCAACTTCAATTTCACTTACCTATATATGGAATATTACGACCGTTAAAAATTTAGTCACTACAGTTATTAAATAATGACTTTTTTAGGTGGCGGTCAATAACGGTATCAAAATAGTAAAAGAAAACTATTTATTGTTAACCAACGTTTCGTCCCACTTTGCAGGCCTTTTCTCAGTGCTAAATGATGAACAAGATACAAACATTGTGAGGAATGACAAAGCATTAAAAAAAATATATACAGAGAAAATACAAAAATTAAATAAATAATTTTTTAAATATAAGAAGATGGTCAGGGTTGCGGTCAAAAAAAGAACAAATAGTTTATAACTATTTTAATGTCCGACGTTTCGTCCCACTTTGCAGGGCTTTACTCAGTGCTAAATGATGAACAAGATACAAACATTGTAAAGAATGACAAAGCATTAATGTCCGACGTTTCGTCCCACTTTGCAGAGCTTCATCAGGGCTAAAAAGATACAAAAAAATGAATGAATGAAAGTGAAACGAAGCCTTGCAAAGTGGGGCGAAACGTCGGACATTAAAATAGTTATAAACTATTTGTTCTTTTTTTTGACCGCAACCCTGACCATCTTCTTATATTTAAATTTTTACGGTCAACTATATATACATATATATAAGTAATTTTTTGTTTTGTTTATAAAATAAATAATAATAATAAAGTGTTGAGAAAGAATTAGATACTAATTTTTGATTTATTTAATAAATAATAATACTTTAAGGAAGAATGCATATAGGAGGACTAGAAACAAGTTACTAATAGATACAGCCATGGCCCTGTTTCGTAATAAAGTACAAACTAATACTATAAGTCTTGTAGATTTAACTTAATACAATTACACTAACTTATACAATAGTAACTTGTACTTTAGTACTTTTTAACTCCTGTAATATCGCTAATAGTCCTCCCTTATGAAAAAAATAAGTATTAGTGTAATTAACACGTTGTTTCTGTACTCGTGCTATGACTAATACTATTATTCTTTCATTATGAAACAGGGCCCAGGTATGATAGAATTCTAAATACAGAGCCAGAGTAATGAATTGTAGAAAAATATTCCTTAGTAGCAGTTACAAATATGATAAAGAGGTAGTTGTAAAACAGCAAACAGAAGGTGAAATAAATATGGTAAAGGTGAGGTATAGTAGCAAGTAAAACGAAACATTAAGAAAATGAATAAAATATTGTATAAACATAGATGGGATTCAAACAGATTAAAACAGAGCTGTCAAATGCCAAGTCGGTTATCCAATCTCTCTGGTAGAACTACTAAGGTATAGAAGTTTCCCATTTCTTCGCTAGCCCTCAAAAAGGGTAAGATTTTTTTAATGTATAGTCAGGTAAAATGACAGAATCATCAAATCCTGCATACTACAATAAGCAAATATTAAACAAGAGATTTTACTCTTTTGATACCATTATTGACCGCCAACTGGACTATCTTCCTATAATCTACTTTATACGGTCAGTTGGCCGATGGAAGATAGTTATCTTCTTCTAATTAGTTTACCATAAGAAGTTATTTAATTTTTTTTTTATGTGTATTAAAATCAAATTGTACAGCTGAAGACAAGTGAATGCTATGTGGAATTTTAGGAAAAAAAGAGAGATTTTCACTTGGAAGAATATTTTTAATTTTTACATAGCATACCACTATGCTTAATTTTGTTGTTGTTGTTGATTGTTGCTTAAAGGCGTAAAACCCTCTGGT
>NW_027115055.1:105375-107030 GCF_000696795.3 Halyomorpha halys
TATAATAAAAATATTATATATCTTTTTAAATTCTTGAGACTGGTATTTATTATTTTAAAAAATCAATTGGTATTCAAGTCCCAACACTGAAATAATAAAGAGTTTTGAGACTTAACATGGATACTAATTAATTTTTCTCAACTATTAGGATAATAGGAGTGTATATATAATATTAATAATATTCTTTATTTATTCTGGGATTGATCCCTTTAGAATAATATACTGGCGTCAAGATTAGGATTTAAAGCGTTAGAGTAAAGTACAAAATAAAAATGAAATCATAAAACGTTATAAAATAAAACAGTTAATTCTACAAGATAAAAATGAACAACAATAATTAACAAAGTATATAAAATAAAAATAGAACAAATAAAATAAAACTATATGTCATATCATAAAACATATGATGAGTAACTTCTGATAATAAATAAAATGAGAAAAAAAACTATGATAAAAAATTAAATACAATTAAACTAAAAGTAAGAAATGGAAAGGTAAAATTTCTGCTGATATAGATATTTACAAGTATAAAACGAAAAACTGAAGCATTAAATACAGAAAATATATAAACCTTGTTTGAAATTTTTATTTGTTATTCTTCCGGAAAGTATATATGTATATATATATACACGTTTCGATTGTTCTCAGATTACTACTTGTAATAAATTATTCTTGTGATTACAAAGTATTGAGTATAATGTTTCTTAATAATATCATATGATATCCTTTATTTCTTTTTCTTATCAAATCCCACCACTAACTCCAAGTTCTCATATATCAATATTTACAAATAGGACCTTGACAAAGAATGCATCAGTGACTTAGAAAGTCTTAATAACCAGCTTCAACTAGACCGAACCAATACTTATTAATAATATTATCATAGCCATACCTTACTAAGCCTTTTCTCAGTCTTAAGTTAGTTATTCTATATGTTAGTCACAGTGACCTAAATAATTTGATGTGTCTTTTGCGGAAAATAGGTCTATATTTCAGGCAAGGTCTGTATAGAGCTTTGTTTTCTAGTCAAGTCATTCAAAAATATAACTATTCGATATTTTCAAAAAGTATCAAACAGCTTAATCTGAAAGTTTTTCTATTTTGTCGATATTAATTTTTTATATACTATAACTAATCTCGCCTAATTTTACAATATACTAAATAAAATATATAAATTAATATACTTTTTACATTCGTCCTTTTGGTGAATTAAAACTTTATTTGTAATATCCCAGTAAAGCTAAAATAAATCTAAAAAAAATCTTTGAACGACAAAATATAAAAAAAGTAAATACTTTGTAATGGGATTTCATCGGTTGTTTTATATTTACATACGTACAAATATATAAATATTCGAGTATTTAAAATTATAATAAAACCAATATATTTTGGTGAAGTTTTGAGACTTTATTGTCCTCAAAGCCATGGCAATAGTTTTATTACTCAATGTTCTGCAGAGCAGCTGCAGTAACCACTTGAACTAACAAGTGCAGTGGTTGTAGTTGAACAAGTATATATATATACACATACGTAAATCTGTACTCAACTAAATCCTATGAAGAGTCAAGAGTGCAGTGCTTTGTATGGAAGTACTGTTACTAGACCTACAGTTGTGCTAGGAGATGATTTGGTCAGAATCAGGCTCGACCTTCAGA
>NW_027115055.1:107767-116230 GCF_000696795.3 Halyomorpha halys
ACACTATTTCTACTAAAATTTAATCTTATTTTATCTTTAATATCAACTTTATTAGGAAAACACAATAAAATTCTTTAATTAGATATTATTAATTTTTTTTTGTTATTGATGTAGTTTGGTTTATGCCCTAATTGTTTTCGATGATCAGTCTCACAGATGTGTAAATTTGATAGTTTCGATTAAAAAATATTCCATATCAATCAATTCTCTTTGGTTTATTCACAACACTTATTTTGTAAATCCCTTTTTGGCATCATTTAAAGTATTAAAATATAACAGATTTTTTTTTTCAGAACAAGATGAAACATTTTTCTGGTTTTCTCATTGTTTTAATGACCTAATTGGCACTTAAATATATTAAGTTGACCGTCTTTATGTAAACAGAAATTGAATAATTATAATTTAAACTTTAAAATAAAAATAGATTACTCAGATTCGGAAAATCAATTAATTTAAAAGCTCATTAGGATGTAAAAACGAAAACAGAAATTGGTAATAAATGAAGATACAGACTTTCGAACTAAAAAACAATTTCACTATCATCTATTTTATATTTAATCCGATAAAGTTAACTTTTAAATATTTTAAAAATTTATAAATAAAGCATGTTGTGAAGAAATGTTTTTTTTGGTTTAAAATTTTTTTTTACTGTAAAGTACTATAGTTATGATCGTTTATTTATTTATTTTTTTTTTAACTAAAGCAGTTTCCAAGGTAAATGCAAGTAATACACATATAAGATGTAGAAGAAAATATTCTAAACCTTACCTTTTTATATTTTAAATAATTTCTTTCCACTTTTAACAATGATTCAAATAATAATGAATTATTTATTATATAATGAATTATGAATTATTAATTATTTCAGATGTAATAAAAAACAAAAATAAAACAGACATCGTGTATATATTGCTGCTTTGCTGGAATAATGGCACATTTATCACACATAAAAAGAACTTTTTTTTTTGTATTTTACCTACTCTATAGATTTTACAGTATTCTGTGGTTTCTTTTTAACTTCTATACCAGCTTTGGAGTAGTCTATAGAAGGAGAAAGAAACTCTTGTCTACGGTAATTTCTATTAAACACGTCCTTTTCAAAAAGAAACCAAAACATGCTTTTTATTAGCTGTGCAACTATCCAAAGAAAGGAGCAATATGTTTTGCCTAAACTTTCGTTAGAAATTTAGTATAATATAGTAGAAAATAATAAACTCAAATGAATGAATTCTGTTATTCATTACGAATGAAGGTAAAAAAAAAAAAAAAAAAAAAAAAAACAGGAAAGCAATATAATTATTATTTTATGGATGTATACTTTTTTTTGGAAAGCTGTTTAATGTTCTAATTTTTGTTGTAAAATGAAATTTTTTTGTGCGAAAATATCTCTGAAATCAGGAGAATGATCATAAAAAAGATTTTTTTTATCAATACAAACAAGGATGGGGTTACAAAATTTTAAACAGCTTTCTTGAATAGTAGATTATCAGTTTTTCACAGTTTATCAACAAAAACATCAACCAATATAAATGATATTAAATTTTCTTGACATGAATGAAAAGTAGTATAGTGTAACATCTTTTTTTTAAAAGAAGTTTCTGAACATTAAAATGCTTTCGATATCTTCAGAATATCATAAATAACACGATCGATCAAAGTTTAGAAAATCATTATATTTATAATCCTAACACTTTCTTAAGACTGGTTAATATTTTTTAAATAAATAAAATTTTATCCATTTTAGCCTCAAAACATTTTTATTCCATTTATGAGTCCGACGTTTCGGCCATCCTCAAGGACAATCATAGTACAGTTTTAGAAACCAAAACATTTAAAAAAACTACTTCATGCTGGCTATTCTACCCAGGCCATTTCTATCAGATCTCAAATTACACTAATTAGTCAAATTTTCCACATTAAAATAAAAATAAAAATTATTTATCACAATAATTTTAATGAAAAATAATTTACCGGGATAAATAATTTTTATTTTAATGTAGAAAATTTGACTAATTAGGATAATTTTAGGAGTGATAGAAATGGCCTGGGCGGAATAGCCTGCATGAAATAGTTTTTTAAAATGTTTTGGTTTCTAAAATTGTACCTTGATTTTCGTTTAGGATGGCCGAATTGGCCGAAACGTCGGACTTATAATTGGAATAAAAATGTTTTGAGACTAAAATGGATAAAAGTTTATTTATTTAAACAAAATCATTTCAGTTTTTTCTTTTGCCATATGAGAGATAATTATATTTATTTCATAATGAGATGTAGATAGTTGACCGTAGATTAATGCTTGAAGAAGTTTATCGGGGGGTGCGGTCAGCAAAGAACAACATAAATAAACAAAACAATATTTATTTATTTTATGCCTTTATGCTAAGGCATAAAATAAATAAATATTGTTTTGTTTATTTATGTTGTTCTTTGCTGACCGCACCCCCCGATAAACTTCTTCAAGTATATTTATTTCACATAATTATTCATTTTACAGTTATGGTCTTGGTTTAGTCAATTATTTATTGTAGTAACTTTGTTCTGAGCCTCATATTTTTGTTCAGACGCATCATGGAATGGAAATTACGAATTTTTTACGCTAATCATTTGGGATTAAATGGGATATCATAGGTTTATAATTCATCAATAACACATCATTTAGAATTAACATACAATAACAGAGAGTTAGGATTCCTCATTTAGAATTAAAGGAAATATCACAGGACTGCGTAGTATTATAAGGTTTTATTTTTGTGTTTTCCTTCCAGTCGGGCTGCTTTAGATAAATGAGTCGTACGTCAATAATCATTATTTACCTATATATCTACGACCTATAGAATCCCTTTAGTTTTATCCGGGGGTATCCCCTATAGAAATAATCCTACAGGCCTTAAATGAAGATTGTTTAAAAAATGTTCCTTTAAAAAAGATCTTTAATTTTGTTTAACCACTAATGCCTATTGAACAGATTCGATACTTATGACTCCATATTGACAAGAGACTTACTTGGAATCCACCCACAAGACTGAAACGACAAGAAACTGCTCGTAGATTCCGATTGCTACAACACTTATTTGACAAACGCTCTAAACTTCCCATTAACTACAAAAAATTAGTATACACTACAATAATCAGACCAATTTGGACATATTGAATTGAGCTCTGGGGCTCCACCAAACCATCAAATTCTTCCCGCATCCAATCGTTACAATCCAAAATCCTCGATGCTCCTTATTACGTCACAAATAAACTCATTCGCAAAGACCTTAACATCCCATTCGTTGCAGATTTGACCCAAAACAGATATGCGTCTTTTCATTCCAAACTCCTTAACCATCCTAACCCATTAATTCTTAATCTTTCATCCTTAACAATCTCTGATAATCCTCCGAGGTGTCTGAAAAGAAGATGGCCTCGGGACCTTCTAATTTAAATTAATGTTTGAAGTACTACCAATGGGTGGTTCCTTCCCAAGATATTCAAGTGTATATGAAACATACAACATGTTTACCTATTGTATTATTTTGTACAGTTGTAAATTACATTAAATACATAATTAAAAAAAAAATTTGTTTATTTGATAAAACTGAACACTTCTCATTGTTAGCAACAATAAACAATGGAAATATGCAAAATATTAAAGATTTTTATGAATAAATTATGAAGAAGATGGCCAGGGGTGCGGTCAAAAGAGAACAAAAATAATTAACAATATTAAGAACAATAGTTAACAGTTAACAATTAAACTTTGTCTCGATAGCTCTAAACTTGAACAGCCATGATGAGGCTTTATTAAGTGGGGCGAAACGTCAGCAAATACATAGTTAACTATTTTTATTCTCTTTTGACAGTAATCCTGACCATCTTCTTCATAATTTTAAATTTTACAGTCAATTATTTATATATATAATGTTATGAATAGCTAAAGGTATAAAAGTAAATGCAGAGGCTCCTTTCGGATGAGAAAAAGCGAGGCCACCCGAATCGATTCCATTCGGAATTCGCTAAACAATTTTAGTCTCAAAACATATTTATTCTTTTATAAGTCCGACGTTTCGGCCAATTCTGCCATCCTTAAGTCAATTTTAGAACCAAAATTACTTCATACAGGCTATTCTATCCAGGTCATTTCTATCAGTCCTCAAATTACCCTAATTAGTCAATTTTTCACATTAAATTAAAATTATTTATCACAATCACCAGTAAAATTTATCACAATCATATTTGCAACCTTTTAAAGGAATAAATATGTTTTGAGACTGAAATGGATAAAATTTTATTTATTTAAACAATGGCATTATTTTTTGGTACAAAATTTATATTTCTCAATCTAACACCTCGAATTTCAAAAATATGAGTTTTATAAAAACAGAAAAATAAAAAGTATTTGTTAATAATTTTCGCCTTTAGATATTTATTTTATTATTTTTTTTTTTTGAAAATCACAAAAATAGCTTGAGAAATACAACACATTACTTTCGTTCGTAAGTAGGATTGTAAGTGAAAGTTGTCTGACGCGCACAACGCACATTTTTTTTTTCTCTAGTCTTAGCTTAAGTCTCTGATGTAATATAACAATTAAAGTCGTCCCTGGAATATTAATACAAATTGATTAAATAAATTTAGAGTATACAAATTGATTAAATAAATTTAGAGTATACAAATTGATTAAATAAATTTAGAGTATACAATGAATATTATAATTATATATTGGAATATTTTCACAATAAAAGAAGGTCAAATCAGGCATCAACTGTTATTTTTAGGCATTTTCTCAATATAACTGTTTTTGTCACATTGCTTAAGCTGTTTTTCAATATTTTAGTTTAATTTTTTTTTTAAAACCACAAATTATTATGACATTTTTTGGAACTTGTTTGTAAATTAGTATCTTGATGGACGCATCACACAACTTTCCCTTACTATCCTACTTTCTGTCTAAATCATCAGTTATTTCAAATTCGATTTCTATTTTCTATAAAAAATTTATTATTACTTTATTTTCGTATTTTCATAGTTTTTATGACAATATTCAAAAAGGTTCTTCATAAGAACCATGAAAACACGAATGCACTTATTTTCTCTTTTAAGTAATTATAAAATTGTTTCATATTTTATAATTATCCGTTGTTTTTTACCGCTAACTTTGAGGGATTGTTAATTATTTTAAATTAGAGGAAGCTTTTCTGAAATATCGAGATTAGTTTTATCAAAACAATAAAAAAGTGAGGTGGTTTAAAAAAAATTATAAATTCCATGACTAATGTCTAGTGAGAATAATGGTAAGTCACATTACTTTCGTTTTTGAGATCGCGGTTTATTTGCATAGATACATATACATACCATTTTGCGAAACCTCAATTATTTGAACTCGAGGGACTTTGAAACGTTGAAAATTCTTATAAGAAATTTTTCATGTGATTTCGCATACTATATATTTTATAGTTAAAATAAAATATAAAATAATAACTAAACAATAGATGTTTATATAATATAGATAAGCAATATTGTCATAAACTATCATTTCAACAATTTACTTAAACAGTGACAGTTTCTCTATAATTTATCTTTATATCTGTTACTGTAGCATATTGAAACAGTTTTATTAAAATGTGAAAATTTTCTTTCCTAGTTACTAGGTCAAAACTGAATGTCCCATAGCAGAGAAAGAGAATATAATTTGTTAAAAGTTTTATTTCACATGAAAAATACATTATTCCCTAATTTATTAAAAAAATTCATGAACAAAATATTAATTTTAATTAATAGTACTACCATTATTAGCTTAACAATGTCAGAAATCTCGTATAGATATCAATTAGAGTTAATATTAATAGTTATAGTATCTAATAAGTAATGTTACTATTTAATTGTTTAAATTTTAATTAGTATATAAAACCTAATATAAATAAAGAGCATGCAGCCAAAATTGTATGAAATCACGGTTGTACATCACGGTAACTATTATTAAATACAAACAAAAATTGGCTGATTAAAAAAACCAATGGAAATTTCTTTTAAATTTGAAGAACCTCATTAAGATTTTCTGGCCATTCAGATTGTAAACAATGCAAATTAAAATAAAAAATCCGTTGTTCGTCTTCATATTTCAGCTATACAGAATTCATAGGTTTTATTATTTTTTTACTTAAAACTTGGAGGGCTTTTATATAAATGGAAAAATGCTTAACCGTTATTTCATTACATTGTCATCAATAGGCACTTCCTATACCAATGCTATATTTATTTTATAATTACTTAATAATTTCTATATATTTATAAAAAGTTAAAAATAAAAGATTCAAAAAATAATATAAATTTACAGATATATCTGTTTACTACATGTTCTCATAAAAAGATGTCTTCTTCCGTTTTATTCCTGAAGAAGGAAACAATATAATTCCACTTCTTATCATACATCTTTAATAATATGTACGAATAGTACTATTAAGTTAAAATTCAGTATGACTCACTGATTTGTATTGTGAGAATATTTCACTTACTAAATCAACAAAAACAAACTTTGTTATGCATGAAACTCAATACATGTTCACTCTTTGCAAACGGAAAAGATATGTACATGTGTTTCCCATAATTATGGTAATTAGTTCAACCTTCAAATAAACTTCTTCGACCCTCAAAAATTTAATAATTTCTTATATTTTCTTTGTAATAATATTTGTATTACTAAATGTTTTATTTATTATTTTTTTACAAAACTTTAATTTTTAAATTATTATCATTATATTAAAATATTTATATTTCGTTTTTTCTTTGCATTATATAAGTTTATATTTTTATTTCAATAATTATGTTATTTTACATACATATTTAATTACCTATATATTCGTTTTTTTCTTACTTCTTTCATTACTTTATTTTTATCTTTATTCATTCTGTACAATTATATACTTAAGTCATTCTAAACATCGTTTATTCATTTGTTGTTATCTTGTTTTTTGTTATTAGCCCTGATGGAGTTCTTTAACTAATTTGTGTTATTATCTGATCGCACCCCCAACCATTTTTCCTCGTATAATTCGTCTTACATTTTTCAAAATTTCATTTATTTAAAACATCAGAAATTTAATCTGCTAAAAAGTCGGAGACGGTCATTTAGGAAGATGGAACCGGTAGTGTAAATTAATTGAGTCCTAGCCGGGAGGAGGGTAATCGGATGAGAGAGGTGGATGTTAAATCCGATCCCTTGGGGGTCCGGTTCAAGACAATGCTCTTCCATTCAAGGAGGATTTGGGGCTTAGTAAGGGGGGGCCGCCGCGTCCACTTCGCCCCGTAGGGGGGTGCTGTTGGAATTGCGATTATTCCAGGGGGGGACTGGAGTATGTCAGGGGTCCTTTCTAATTATAATTCATTGTAATCAGGAATTGTAGGGAACCGCATTCTTCATGGGATAGAAAATCTTACAACTGGAAGCTTTCCCAAACAATTGTTTTTTAAAAGAAAAAAATTGATAAATAAATATTCAATATGCATATTTTTAATAAAGAAAATAAATTATTTTATTATTAGCGATAGCAGGACCCGGCAAAACTATTGCTAAATTATAGGATATTATATTATTGGATCAATTAATATTTATATATTAATTAAACACAATCGAAACATTAGTGCTAATGATCAATCAGTTAAAAGAAAAAAGGATGCCAAACATGGTCTCTGACTAAGAATTTAGAGAGGAAGATTAACGTCTGTCAACGAAGAATGGAACATATAATACTTGGAGTCTCTCTAAAGGATAAATTTAGCTCGGTTGGATTAAGAAAAGAAACCATGGTTACCAACGCTATAAGCTACGGTGGAAAAATAAAGAGGACCTTGGCATTCCATCTCATGAGGAAACAAGGGAAAGAAACCTGAGAGAGGCGAGCTGCAGAGTGGATCCCCTGGACAGGAAGAGAGGAATGGTACGACAACGCAAGCGCTGGGGCGACGATATAACATAACAGTGTGACGGTTCATTATGGATGAGGCAGGCTCGAGATAGCGAATTGTGGAAAACTAAATGCCAGCAACTCCGGTTTTAAGGTTCGGCTAGTCTCCACTAAAAAAACTAATCTCCCACACGAGGTCTATATGTTTAACGTATATATTGATTTTTTTTCCTAAGAATGATTTATTTTTGTATTCACATATAAATATATATTAATTGATTCAATTAATATATATTTATTGATGAAGTGATAAAACGGTAACTATAGTAACATATAGAATTAACTTCAACATGACTCAACCTATCTACACCAAACTTGGCAATAATCAAAGGCTCTGTAAATTGTATCAAAAGGCAAATACCCGATTTAAGTAAACAAATTATAACCAGAGATATAACATAAAACCTTTGAAACATTTATCTTTACTAAATAATTCAAAAACACTATCCAAATTATAGTCTCAAAACATTTATTTCATTCACACGTCCAACGTTTCGGCCAATTCGGCCATCTT
>NW_027115055.1:120967-128891 GCF_000696795.3 Halyomorpha halys
ATATGTATATAAAATATAATATATATCCAGATATATAACGTGAATACTAGGTCACATTAATTTTTTTTTCTCACATAGAACCCAAATGTTTCCTCTACCAAGCACACTCTAGGGAGATCGCACGTTGGTCGAAACTGAAATATAATAACACATTTTTTTTCAAAAATTTTGTTTACCTGAATTTTTATCTTTGAAAATGCTTAGTTTTCCAGTTATAAGCAAACACTGTAAAAAAAAAAAAAAATAGATTTAGTATCTTTTATATTGCATTTTCGTTGTGAAAATACTACCTCCAAGTAGTGAGGTGGCAAATTTCAAATTTATTGACATATTCTTTTTATGACGCTCTTTTTATGACATATAATATCTTATCAAAGAAAATATATTATTAAATTTATTTAAATTTCTCTTTGATTTAAATGAAATATAATTTTTATCTATTTTAATTTGATCTGTATATCAACATTAATTCATATGGCAATAGAGATAAAGATGGAATCTCATTATTTAAATATTTTATTGATAATTTTAACATATCAAACAACAGTGTGAAATTTTATAATTTAAATTTTGAACTAAATCGGGGGAAATGCTAATTGTAACACAAATAAGCTCGAGGCAACAACGATAGTGAACCTGATATATAAATGATTTTTAAATTAATTTAAACAAGGAAGATAATTTCAACTCCACTTAACTAAATAATATTGAGAATCTTTCAATAGTTTGAACCTAATTTGTAAGTCTTCAAATTTTTATTATTGTTTAAAATACAAAAAAAAAAAAAAGTTCTTTTGTAATAAGAAAAACGAGTTAAAAAGAATTGGCAAATTTAAGAAATAAGATTTAAATTTTAGGTAGTCATAAATTAAATAAATAAACAAAAGAATTTGTCTAAAATTCAAACCTTAGTACTCATAATAGTTATATGTGTAAATATTACAATCTGAAAGCAATATTAATGGCATTTGAGTGTACTAAAAATATTTGTAATTTTAAAGATTAAGTAAAATTAAGCTATATTGATTAGATAGGCAGATTTTGTTTTATGTAATTGAAATAAAAAAAAGAAACATTAGATTTTTTATTATTAGTTTTAGATGTTTATTCAATCAAAAGTAATTAATTTTAACAACATTATAACTCACTATATTATAATAATGGTGAGAAATTACAATTACTAGTTGAACCAAAGTAATCACCATTACTAATAGAATGTAATTGAAATTACGTTATAGTGGTATGTTACAATTTGAAGGCAATATTAGTGACATTTGAATGTACTAAAAATTATTAGTCATTTTAAAGATTAATGAAAATTAGGCTATATTGATTGGCTAAGGGGCAATAAAACTTGTTTTATATAAGAATTAAGATGAAAAAAAAATAGATATTTTTTAATGTTTGCGTATTAACGCTGAGTTATTTTTTAAATATACTATTAAACATTAAAAAAGTAGCTACAATTATTTCAATTTGAAATTATGAAAATTAAATTAAAATTTTGATTAATAATGTTAACTAAATGATCACGTACTGTAATTAAAATAATGGTGTGAAATTACAATTACTAGTTGAACCAAAGTAATTCTAATTACTAATAGAATGTAGTTGAAATTACATTATAGTGATATTATGTTACAATTCGAAGACAATATTAATGGCATTAGAATCTGCTAAAAATTATTAGTCATTGTAAAGATTAATGAAAATTAGGCTATATTGATTGGCTAAGGGGCAACAAATCAAGTTTTATATAAGAATTAAGATGAAAAAAAGAAAACAGTTTTTTTATGAGAGAACGAATGTGTTTGCGTATTTATGCTTAGTTATTTTTTAAATATACCATTCAACAGTGTTGTACAATAAGTAATTGTAATTAATTCAATTTGAAATTGTAGAAATGAAATTAAAAAATTTAATTAATTACTTATTTAATTAATTAATTAATTATTGTTAAACATTTTTCATTTTAACTGCAGGATGATATGTACATAAATGGTCCAAAATTACAATTACTACTCCAACCAAAGTAATCGCAATTACTAATTAAATATAATTGGCTCTACTTTTTATCCAAGTCTGCCTTTCAACAGCTATTTATTAATATGGTTGATAACTCTATTCACATGAAATTCGAAAAAAAAATTATCAAAGCTGGCTATTTATTAAATCTTGTAGATCAGGGGGATTTTCTTGCAAATATAATAATAAAATTAAAATATAACATGTGGAATATACTTCCATTAGAATCAACTTGAGTGACTGTTAACTTGATTGGTAGAATTGAATTTTAGTTGATCGACAAACATATTGAGCTTGTTAAATCCATTTATTAGATTTATCAGCAAATAATGAAGGATATTCTCCATTTTTTAATTAATATACAACATAATTCATTACGATGATTTTGTCTGCAATCAGTCTGGGTGACAAAATAAATATGTTCTTCATTCATTATATGAAACTTCTTGATGAATAAATACGATAAAATAACTTGTTCAGAAATTATGCGTTAACTATCACGTTGGTAAAAAGTGGACAGGTAAAAATATAAAACAAGGACGTCAAAGCAATTTAATGTTCAATGATAATACAGATGAGAATCATCCTTTATTTATTATATTAATAAATTAAAACTTATTATGCAATTACATCATAAAGACGATGTTAATCTCCCTCTCTTCCCTATCTCCCAACACGGTATTTATTTATTTAGTCTTTAATTTATTATTTATTTATGCCTTATTTAAAGTCATTGTAAAAGTTATTAAAGTTTTAATTGGAAATTTCGTTGTATTGATATAACTTAGAAATTGACACTGGGTAGAGCCTATACGATCAACTAAAATTAATAATAATGTAATATTCAATCATGATAATATAATAATAACGATATTAGCAACAATATAAAATGAATTGATAGTGAGACATAATAATAGCAATATAACAATCCAATGATCTCATACTTGATATTTTGTGGATTAAGCTATTTCTTTATTCAGAATCTTAATTGCTAGTGAATTTATCAGAATGTTAGCTTATATTAAAATTTACTCATTTTTTTTTGCTAATATGACATTATGTTATTTATTTATCAATGTCTCATTCAATTTTGTATTTTGTTTTGTTTTTCCACAATCTAAACCTTTTTATCAAGTATCATAAGCATGGATGAAATATCTTTATTCGGAAATATCAAAAAATCTATTGAATCGGGAAAATAAATTGACCACAATAAATTTTAATTTAGGTAAACTTTACGCTATAAATAATATTAATAAGGAGTTTAAGGAGCTGTGTTAGTTACGGTCCATAAAAATAGGTGTACAAAAAAAATGTGTATCATTCATTGTAAATTTTCACTTTTCTGCTTTTAAAGTGATCGGAAAAAAAAAATTGTAAAGAATAATAAGAAAATATCCATAATAAATTATTAGTAGTTAAAAAAAAATGAAGAGTTTAAATATTATTTCTTTCAGATTGCTTAGTAACAGTACTGCTATATTTTCAACCAGTAATTGATTTTTGACATTATTTTCGATTTTCACCAAAACTGCTCTAACGATTTTGAATAAACTTGATAAATTATTGAGTAATTAAATGACCTTATACTTATGATACTAGATAGGTCTTATACTCATTAAAATAGTGCAATAGGGCTTAAAAGCCAATTTTTTTTTTTAAATCTTCCTTTAAAGTGCCTTTAATTCTGTTTATTTAAAAAAAAAATAAGTTCTCATTGTTAGAAATAATAAACAATGAATAAATATAGAATATTTTAAAAAAATTACGACTAACTAAAAAGAGCAAAAAAAGAAAATATAGAAAAATCCGATTCGAATGGGAAAAGCCAAGACCTGATCATATTCCATAGCATGACCGATTTGTTTTCTTGTGTTAAACTATCTTTGAAATGTAAAATTTATATTTTTTATTCTCTTTCTTTATTTTTTGCAACAGAAAAATATAAATTTTTCGTTCACAATTTTTGCCTTCTCTGGTCTTAAGACATTTCTTCCAAAAATAGCAATAACTTTATCATGAGCCCACTTAGGGAATTAAGTAGGTTATTAAGTGAAGGTTGTTCGATGTGAGCACCGCACCAGAATTTTCCTCATACAGTAGGAGGATTATCTAAGATACATTCCTGTCCTAGATGTGGGAATCTCCTCTAACTTGGATATACATATATATTGATACATATTTTATTATTATTTTATAACGATAAGGTTCTCTTTCACGTTGAGTTCAACCGGACGTTTTGAACCGGCATTTGTTTTTCTAGTTTTTACACAAATGATTGATAATATATATTATTATGTACAGTTTATGCTTGATGTACTACTTAAATTATAGTCTAGGAAAAATTAAAATTTATTGGATACTTTATTGAAATTTTATATTAGTTTCGAAAGTGTAGGTTCTGTTGGGAAGCCGGTATGAAACTAATTTTTTTCTTAACACAGAGTTTTAAGAACAAATCATAGAAGTACACTCTAACAATTGCTGAAATATGCACCATAGACGTTTTTTAAATCACGTTTTTACAAGAGGACAAGGAAAATAGTAGGACAAGGAAAATAGTATTACCGATTTTATTTTTTAACGAAATAATAAAACAGCAACAAATCTGTAATCGTAGAGCCAAATTAAAATTATGTTCTTAATACTAATGAATAAATAATTATTATAGTGCAAATTATTCGTGGTATCAAAGTAAATTTAAAATGGGTTAATGTATATTTAAATTGTATTGAAAAATGAAGCAAAATATATTTTTCACTTCTTCACATGTAAGAATAAATTAATAATTTAATAAACAATAAATTAATAAGGGTTATCTCTCAGGGAAGCGTTGTGAAAACCATTTATAGTGTCCCATTAATTATATTGAAACTGAGAAAGATTTTAAATTGATGTATGAATCTGTATTTAAAAGCCAAATTTTTCTTTTGTTATAAAAAATTCTTATGTAGGTATGTATTTTATGGCTCTGTCCTGCTTAGGCAAAATTTTTGAAAATTCAAGATTTTGTATTACAGAACTCCTTTTATGTGTAAAATCTACAAAAATTCTACCATAAGTCAGAATACTTCAGTTTTACAAAAGATTTTATCGGGTGGTATATTTATATACATATAAATGTATTTATGTGTTTGTGTATATATATATATATATACGTTACACTGTAATACCTTTGAAGTTTGATTTTATAAATTATGTCCAGAATAAAGTAACTGTTTTGAAACTAGATTCCGCGAAATGTGAAATTTTCTATCTCTCAAATTCATGATTTTTTTTTTAAAGATTATATTGGCTAAGATTTTGCGAATATTGAAAAAACTACATAATCAGAAATGCGATTATCCCTTGACTCGCTATTTCTCATTTAACTGACGAAATGCTCTGTTAATCTACTGCCAGTTGTTAGAAAATAGTACAAGAGCCGGGAAGAAAAATTGTCAGTTATCTCACCCCAATTTTTGATTACTTTAATGAAAACTAGGTAATATTACTAGTCAAAACTGATGAGTCTGCCAAGTATAGGTAGGGGGAATAAAAAATGGCGGTTGTTTCAAATCCTTAAAAAAACATTAATTTTTCATTCGGAGCTCTATATTCTAAAAACTACCAACTCAAAGAGTAAATTTTCTGAAATATTAGACTACTACTATTTACGTCCAACAGTTCTCCAGATATAGCCTTTTAAAAAGCAACATTTCATAAAAATGAACTGAAATATGAGTAGTTTGTTACTTTATTTGGAGAGATCTATATCTCAGGAACTATGTGACGTTCAGATATCTATTAGTAATCAAATAAAAACTAGTTTAATATACTATAAAGTAGTTTATGATCTTTACCTTCGTAGAAATAGTAGTTTTTAGTTAGATATTTGCTAAAATAAATTGGCTTATAGTTGTTTGGACAATAAGTTTGATAAAATAAACTCATAAAATGTTAATTTCTAGTTGTTCGTATAAAATGTTGGATTTTTGAAAAAATATATCTTTAGATCCATAAGATGCACATATGTCTGCCATCTCTCAAAATAAAGGAAATTTTACTTACTATAAAGTAGTTTATTCAGATATCTTCGTAGAGGTAGTAGTTTTTATAATATTCACATATTTGGCAAATGAAAATTTGTCGGCACAATTATAAATCAATTTGTTTTAACAAATTTCAAAAAAACTACAACTCCTACGAAAATAAACGTCATAAACTACTTTATAGTACATTAAACTAGCTTTAATTTGAGTGCTAATAGACATCTGGACGTCAAATGGTTTTTGAGATATAGATTTTTCAAAATAAATTTACAAACTACTGATCTTTCAGTGCATTCCATACAAATTTTTTCTCCTCTTGGGCTCTTGTACTAAAAGTTAACTATCCATCAACTCCAGACTTTTGCGTCTTTTTTCAGCTTGATTGACGTACTTTTACATTTATAAAAAATTGGAACTGCCCTTCCTTTTTGTTAGCCCGACTCGTATAAGCCGTTAAAAGAAAAAAAAAGTTTAATTTCATTATTGTTTAAATTGAGTTTAGCAAAGACTTCTTGAATTGGCTCTAATGAATCTTTTATACACATCTCGAATTTATCACAATCAAACTATGTATAGTGAAGAAAAAAGGATAAAACAAAATAAATAAAATTTTGATCTAATATAACAATAAAATAAAAGCACTAATCTTATAAACACTAGATACAATAATACTGATATATATTAGGAATATTACTATTAATAGAAGTACTTAAGCTTGCACGAGGTCACCATTAAAGAGATATAAATATGTACATACACATATTACACATAAAGACGTATGCACGCATATTATCCGCTAGGCCCTCACACTTTTTTGACACCAGCTCAAAATATTTTAAGATTTCAATCCCACTCAATTTAAAGGTGTTGAGGAGTTCTTCCTCAATAACAAGTTAGATTGAAAATAGCTCTGTCAATACAAAACTTCACTACCTGATACAACTTAGCTTCCTGACACTGAACGTATGAAAAATATTTGAAATTAATCAATAAATAAATAATTATAGGGTATGTAAATTTCCACAGAATTGATGTGTCAACCTCATCTATGAATCTATATACATATTACACATAAAGACGTATGGACGCATATTACGCATTTGTTTGTCCGCTAGACCCTCATACACTGAATGACAATTTAATTCTATTCAGGGTGTTAATCATTCAGTGGAATCAGTCTGTTAACAATTCTAGCTGCTTATTCATCTCTTGGCGTCATTATCATTATTGTCTACATTTCAAGTTTTTATTTTAATGAATAAGTTGTCATTTATTCTTATAAATAAACAAAGCACTTAGCACCTATGTCTCAACAATAGGAGAAATAGCAATATTTTTTTATTATTCATATTTTCGTGTACGTAGACAAGGTGGATAAAGACTGCACTATAAAAACTATTACTAATTTATTGGTTGATAAACCCTTAAAATTCGAATAGTTTAATATCTAAAATTGTTAATAAATAAACAATTGATAAGTTGATTTAGCTATAAAAAGTTTCGGAATAATTTTAAATTGTTCCAAAACCTTTTTCGGATTATATAACTTTAGCCAAAAAAAAAAATCTTTGACCAAATTTAAAGATTTTAAAAGTCTTTTGCTGAGTTCTATCACAGAGGTCATATTTTATTTTCGCACTTGAAAAGTGAATTTATAGTTTTATGAGACCTTAAAAACAGCGGAAAATACTACATGGATGAGAAGATAACAAAGTTGCACAACTCTAACACCAACTTGATTCGCATAAAAATTTTCAATCTTATTACTAGATTTGGAGGATTATTACTAGATTGTATGAATGTGTAATCTCTCCAAAAACAAACAAACAAGTGGAGAGAAGGGCAGTAAAAATTTAAGATCCCAAAAT
>NW_027115055.1:130400-135303 GCF_000696795.3 Halyomorpha halys
ATGTATGTATATACATGATCATTTAGATATACCTGTTTATTTGTAATTGGTTTCTTAGAGAATTTATATTACAAACATTATGTTCGGACATATTATTTCAACTGATTAATTTACAACATAATATCATATCAAAATAACTAACACTTCGGAAAACATATTTTCAATTTGACATTAATTAACGTTAGTGAGTTCTTAGTGCTTCTTGTTTTATATCAACTTTTTCTACACTACAGAACTAAAATATACCCCAAGAAGTAATTTGTTTTAACAAATAAGTTAGTTTTAACTATGGTTATAAGCAATAGTGTGACTACAGGAATAACACATAATACATTTCTTTCCTTTTATAGGTGATGATAACATCTAGTGATCACTTGTATTTTTTTTTATTAATTATCTCAAGACCAAATTCAAAAACAATTGGTATGATAAAAATTGAACAATAATTTCTCCTTTTTTATTCGTTTTTAAACGAAAAAAAATTAATTTGTATTCTGTCGCAATATTGTCTTACTATGTAATGTTAATTTATTGTTAAGTTTTGTAGTTCAACAATGAATATTTACATCATATTTGATAAAAGCTAGGAATTATTTATTAAGTTTAATAAAATATAAACTTATTTTAACATCCATTAATTTAAGCCCCGACATATCCTCCAAGGCTCTTTTGAATTCTGTAGCTCAAAAAAATATTAATTATAAGCTTCAAAATGGTTAATTTACGCTCTAAAATTACATTTATGAATTAACTTGTACATGAATATAATTTTAATATAAAAATTACAAATCATCATTGTGTAGTAATCTGAAGTGTACCTATAATTTTTTTTTTTAATATTTACTTATGTTCTATAATTACATCTTTTTGACAGACTAAATGTTGTATTGTTGGAAAAGCATAATCTTTTTCAAATTCTATAGGAATAAAATTACGCTTCATATTTGTGTAATACTTGAAGCTCACAAGGAATGGTAATAGAGAAAATATTATTAATCTATAAGCTGAGTTCAAGGTTTTAATTATTTCTAAGAAACATTCAAATAAGTCTCTTACATATCTCCGTGAAACAACTTAATTTCAATCCTGAGTACGTATTCAGTCGAACAGTATTTCCGTAATTTGGAATATTTACTGCCACCTATTCTGTAGTATTGTCGCATTATAATAGAATGTAGAAACATTTTAAATCGAAAAGGGACATCATCTAACAGCAGAGGAATGCCTCCAACAAAATATTTATTTGATAAAAGGTGGGGAAAAATCTTCACTTTCCCAAAAATAATAATAATATAACTTTACATTAAATAATTTTGTAATAGTTATATTATATTCATAATAACTATAATTACCAGATTAAAATTTCAATGAGGGAGAAAAATTCCAAGCGTTGAAATTATAATTTTCATCAATGGAATTATAATCAAAATGATAATTTTCAATCATTCAATATTATTTGAAATATATAACTATGCAATAATTTAAAGACATCTTATAAGCTTTTATTAAACAAAATATTTTAATTTTCCCCATTTATTTTGGATTTGATTTTTCCACTTATCTGCCTACTTGTTGCGCATGTTGAGGACAATAAAATTTTTATCCCAACATTATTGTATTTGTAAAATTTCTAGTTCTTAACTTTATAGATATAAGTATCGGTTTTTAATTAAAATTAATTGATATGTCGAGATGGCTGTGAAGAATTAATTTGTTCTCACTCCAATTGAGGATAAGAGGCATTCTACATCGGAAGGCCTTGACAATGCATGTTCATACAGGCTAGGTAGTTGGCTAGAAGATGAATTTGACATGACGAGTCTTACGGAAACTAGCCGAAATGATGGAAACTTCGCAGGGGACTAGCCTACGATCGTGAAAGGGATGACAAGTTCTACAGATATTAGCTGTAGATCCTTGTAAGAAGGAAATTCCACAACGTAAGAAACTGGCTAAACTGAACCTTAAGGTAATAGGAACTATTGTTAAGGGGAAAGGAATTTCTTCAGGAATTAGCTGTAGGTCCTTAAGAAAGGAAGATAAGGTTTAAAAAGGAAGAAATGTCCAGAGAAGGCAAAGTGAAATAAAAATCCAATATAAATTTCCAAAAATAGCACTAGAAGGTACTAATTCACCATGTATATTGTTAATCACTACCTCCTAAGAAGGTGGTCCTCCAAAGAAGAAATTCACAATTTTGTGCTAAGTCAACTCTCTGGGCTATTAAATACAATTGAGAGATGTCACGTATAGGTCTTTCACTTCTAGTGGATCAAAAGCTTCTATTGTAATCTTTATTAATTCAAATAATGCATTAATTAATTATAACGAATGGTTACACATAAGTCAAGTTAAATTATTTACAAGAAACAGTACTGCATTAATGTACGATGAATGTCTGATGACAGTAGTAGCACTGTTGCTGTGGTAGCTATGTAGCGTCGTGTCAGTTCTTAACGCTCAAAAAGCTGCTCAACAAATGTTCACTAGAAACCGAAAGTGAACCTCCTACTTCGAGAAACTGAGCAATTATTCTTCCCATTCCAGAAATAATCGTGGCATGGGCGTAGGCAGAGGGGAAAAGGGGGTAGCCGCGCCCCCCCTTGATTTTTTGGGCCCAAGAAAAAAAAAACAAGAAAGAAAACAGTGAACTTATTTGATAGATGGTTTCTTTCTGGAAACATGCTATAATTAGTAAGGTACTGGCGGGGAAACGAAGGTGGCGTCCAAAAAATCATCAGAGATGAAAAAATGCAAAACTCCCTTATATTTTCATTGTGCGAGCCATTGGTTAAACCTTGTTGTTAAATATTTGAATTTAGTATGGATGGAAGAACTTTTTTTTTCTCATTCTGATAACATCAGTATCCATTTTCTTCATCATGCGGAGCCCCTTACCTCTAGATGTATTAGCTAAGGAAATGAACAGGGAATCAGTCAACTGATTCAACAGATCTTTGCGACCCAAGAAAAAAAAACAAGATAAAAAATAGCGAACTTATTTGATAGATGGTTTCTTTCTGGAAACATGCTATAATTAAGGAGGTGATGGCGGGGAAAGAAGAAGTCGTTTTAGTATCAATAATTTATTATGATCACAGGTAATAAAAATTTAAAAAGTAATGATTGAATTTTATGAAGTAGAAATAAAATGGTGGGGGATTTCTTGAAATATGAAATTAGATATCATTACCACCTATACGTATATATATGATGGGCTGAGGCCACCTTGGCGAAATCCTGCCTACGCCCATGAATCGTGGCACAGTAATACTGACTAAAAGCCCACGATTTTTTTTGTTTTTTTAGATTCAGGGGGCTCTAAAACGGATTGAACTGTTAAAAAATGCTCATCGAAAATTTGACATAACTAGGTCGTAAGGCCCGCTACTCTTACTGATATCCTACAGACTACTCGAAAAAAAGAGTGGTCAATGTATGCTTCAACACTCCATCTGTTGTTTTCTATACTGATGCTAAAAACTCATTATTTAAGATCGAGTGGTCAACAGAATTATAAAGGAAGTCATTAATTGGTACCGCGACCCAACGAGAATTAAAGTAATTGCAGTTCCAACAATAACTAAATTAATGCAACCCAACCAACGTAAATGTCTTAAGTACAAGTCTTTAGTTTGCGGATGTGTTTTGCTACACATCTTCATCTGGTTTCTAAAAATAAAAAAATTTAAATTAAAGATACTCACTCTATCTCCTTTATTCACGCTCTCGAAACTCACGCGATTGGATCATTTACTTGTGTAAAAATAATCACAAATGTTGAATAACCTTGTTTTGTTGTTTGCGCTAAAATTTTTAATATGAAATGTTCTATTATTATTTCCCCTAATTTGAGTATTCTCGTTTTATTTTATTCTCGCTGTGTAAAATAATTTCCAGTAATTTCAATTCTTAGTCATGATGGACAATGGACAATGTTCTTATGTTACTGGGGCACTAAAATATTTTGAATTAGGTGAAGGAACATATAAAAGATCAATATTTATGAAATAAATACAAAAATATTTATTGTATTGTAATTTATAAATAAAGTTTGCAAAAGGAGAAACAGATATGTAAATCCAAAGTTATATTTATTATTATTTATATGATTGTTTTACTTTATTTCATTCATTCATATTTTTATCTCAAATTTATTGAATAAAGACGACTAGATAAATAAATTCAACTACTAATGACAATAATAATCTATTCTATTTAACTTTAAGGTTTTTGTTATTTCTTCATAAATAATAAATTATAGAAGTACATAAACATGAAATATGCCCCCAATGATTGATTCAGTTACATTTTGCAAAACTGTTCGAAAAAATGAAAAAATAGTTTCTTCTAAGCAATAGTTTCTAAAAATGCTTTTCAGCTATTAACACATACTCTGCTATGTGCTAACTTCATTTAAATTTTGAATCTACTTTATTTTTTAACAATCACTTTGTTTTCAACTCTTATCACTTTTAAGATACTTTCCATGGCTTCAACATTTTTTCGTAACAATGTTTTACAAGATATTTTTGTTTTGTTAAAAATGCTACCAACAATTTTCATCGCATTAAGTTTGATCACTTTACTACAATTGTACAATGTTTAAAATAAATTTTCCAACTGTGAATTTGATCGTGAAAATGATGAGCTGACAAATCAGGGGTAAAGTTATGGAACCTTCAAGTTAAGAACATCAAAGTTATGGAAAGTTATGCTACATTGTTGCAACTAACCCATATAAAAAATAAATAAATAAAGCTTTCCTTGTTTTTTTCCTCTGAAAATGTCCTCAAATTATTTTTTCACTCATGAAGATTATGATCTAACTAACTACCATACCCCTAAAATTCTACATGGCAGTACCTTTTCCATGTTTAATATAGTTAAAATAACACCATTG